>NC_057812.1:329607729-329884783 GCF_018294505.1 Triticum aestivum
GTGGTTTACCTCGATGATATACTCATCTACTCCAAGAACGAGGAAGAACATGCCGAACATCTAAGGCTAGTGTTGAAGAAACTTCGAGAGCATTGCCTTTATGCCAAATTTTCTAAATGTGAATTCTGGTTGTCAGAAGTGACCTATCTGGATCATGTGATATCTGGTAAAGGTATTGCTGTTAACCCTGAGCGAGTTCAAGCCGTCCTTAATTGGACTCCACCTGAATCGGTCAAGCAAGTTCGGAGTTTTCTAGGCTTAGCGAGCTATTGTCGTCGCTTTGTCGAGAACTTCTCCAAGGTTGCTAAACCTCTAACCGAACTCCTCAAGAAAGATAAGAAGTTCGAGTGGACTCCACAATGTGAGCACAGCTTTCAGGAACTGAAAAGACGCCTGACTTCTGCTCCCGTACTGGTACCGCCAGACTTCTCCAAAGACTTTGTTATCTACTGCGACGCCTCGCGACAAGGACTAGGTTGCATCCTTATGCAAGATCGACATGTAATTGCCTACGCTTCACGGCAATTGCACCCACATGAGGAGAATTATCCTACTCATGATCTAGAGCTTGCAGCCGTAGTCTATGCACTTAAGACCTGGCGACATTACCTCCTCGGTAACCGTTGCGAAATATTCACTGATCACCAAAGTCTGAAGTACATTTTCACCCAACCGGATCTGAATCTCAGGCAAAGACGTTGGGTTGAATTGATCACAGACTTCGACTTAGGAATAACCTACACCCCAGGGAAAGCCAACGTCATGGCTGATGCGCTAAGTCGTAAATCTTATTGTGACAACCTGATGTTACAACAAAGTCAACCGCTTCTCCATGAGGAATTTCGGAAGCTTAACCTTCACATTGTTCCTCAAGGTTTTCTTTCCACCTTGGTGGCAAAACCTACCCTTACGGATCAAATTATCAAAGCACAGAAAGTAGATCCGGGAATCTCCCGCATCAAGAGAAACATCCAGAAGGGAATTGCGAATTGTTTCTCCATTAATGATCAAGGGGTCGTATACTTCGGGGATCGACTAGTGGTTCCCAAAGTGCGAAACCTGAGGCGTTTGATCCTTAAGGAAGCTCATGAATCTCCTCTCACCATTCATCCCGGTAGTACTAAGATGTATCAGGACCTATGCCAGAGGTTCTGGTGGACTAGGATGAAGAGAGAAATTGCTCAGTATATTGCTAATTGCGACGTCTGTCGTCGTGTAAAAGCAGAGCATCAACGGCCTGCTGGCATCCTTCAACCCTTAGCTATTCCTGAATGGAAATGGGATAAAATTGGTATGGATTTCATTACCGGTTTTCCCAGGACCAAGAGAGGGAATAATGCTATTTTCGTCGTGGTCGATCGTCTTTCCAAAGTAGCCCATTTCTTACCTGTTCGTGAGAGTATAACCGCTAGCCAGCTGGCAGACTTATACATCTCCCGAATAGTGTCCCTCCATGGTGTTCCTTTGGAAATTAACTCGGATCGAGGAAGTCTTTTCACCTCTCGATTTTGGGAAAGTTTCCAAAGTGCTATGGGAACCCGTCTCTCCTTTAGCACCGCCTTCCATCCTCAGTCGAGTGGTCAAGTGGAACGCGTCAACCAGATTCTAGAAGACATGCTTCGAGCCTCTGTTATCTCATTCGGAATGGACTGGGAGAAGTGCCTTCCATTTGCCGAATTCGCTTACAACAACAGCTATCAATCTAGCTTGGGTAAAGCCCCTTTTGAAGTTCTCTATGGACGACGGTGTCGAACACCCCTTAACTGGTCAGAGACCGGGGAAAGACAATTCTTTGGCTCGGATATGATTCAGGAAGCAGAAGAACAAGTTCGTATCGTTCGTGAAAAGTTGAAAACAGCTCAATCTCGTCAAAAGAGTCAATATGACCGAAAACATAAGGCTATGACTTTCGAGGTTGACGAGAAGGCTTATCTTCGGGTCACCCCTCTGAAGGGAACCCATCGTTTCGGTATCAAAGGCAAATTGGCTCCTCGTTACATTGCACCTTTTCGCATTCTCGCCAAACGAGGAGAAGTTGCCTACCAGTTGGAACTACCTCCGCACCTCTCCAGGGTCCACGATGTCTTCCACGTTTCTCAACTCAGGCGTTGCTTCTCGGATCCTATCCGTGAAGTGGACCACGAAATGCTTGATCTCCAAGATAATCTTACATATCGAGAGTACCCCATTCGTATCCTCGATCAGGCCGAACGTACCACCCGACGTCATAATATCAAGTTTCTCAAAGTTCAATGGTCGCACCATTCTGAGGATGAAGCAACTTGGGAAAGGGAGGATCGTCTTCGACTCGAGTATCCCGCCTTCTTCCCGGAGGAACCCAAATCTCGGGACGAGATTCTTTTGAGTGGGGGTGAGTTGTCACATCCTAGTTAGCCATGCATTAGAGTGTTGCATCATGTCTACTTTTTCATCAGAAACTTGAAATGGGGATGACAGAACCCCCAGTTCCCTCTGAAACCAACTAGGGTTTACTAAAAAACTTTTCAATGAACCTGAAATGCCCTTCTAAAATGCCCATCATTTTTGTCTTGGTTCAGAACCTCTGCCAAAAGTGGTGCACATTTTCCTAGGCCATCTTAGGGTTTTTGAATTAAATCATAAATATTTGAATTTGGGCATTTAAAATTATATAAAATATTTAAATGCTCAAATATCTCCAAACTAAAATGTTTCATGTTGGAAATAATCCAACTATGGACCAGGAGTAATTTGGTGATTTTAGGAGTTGCCTAAGTATTTTATTTAATTCAACAAAGTTGCAGAAGTATTAAAAAGAACAGAAACAGAAAGAAAAAGGGAAAACTTACCTGGCGCCACCACAGGCCCACCAGCCAGCCCACCTGGCCGGCCCAGCCCGGCCACCGCTCCAGCGAGCTGCTTGGCTTGCCAGGCAGGCAGCCAAGGTGCTCGGCGGCGGCACCGCAGCTCGCCACGCAGCTGCACGCCGCCCTGCCTCCCCCTCTCGCCGCCCTGATGGCCTGGACGAGCTCCACGTCGCGCCCCGACCCTTCTGGACACCTCCATTCGCCCCCAGTTCCTCTCCCTCGCGCTCCCACGCCATGGCCGACGCCACCATCGCCGCACCGCCGCCGTAGCCGTGCTCCCCGTCGTCTCCACGCCGCGCCACCCTGTCCAGAAGCTCCGCCGTCCTCTACTTCTTCGAGCTAGCCGAGCCCCGAGCGCTCGCGTGCCCCGAGACCACCGCACCGACCTTGCCCGAGCTCACCGTCGCCGGAGATCCCCTTCAACGCCGTCGCCGCCTCAGCTCGTCCCCGACCTCGCCGGTGGCCTCTACGGGAGCGCTGTGAGCCTAGCTACTCCTCCGACCCTCTCTCTCTCATTCCTGAGCCGTGTAGCCACCACACGAGGATCACACGCCCGCACCGCCGCGGATCTCATCGCCGACGTGCTTCCGGCCACACTCCGGCCACAAGATGGTGTCCATCTTACTCACCGAGTCCCGCAGCACCTAGCTAGCCACTCCACGAGCCTCACCGACCCCTCTAGCGCCAAGTTCATCTTCGACCGAACCCCGGTGGCCGCCAAAGTCGTCGCCGGCGCCAACTCCGGCCACCCCGACCCCAACGGACTCCGCCAAGAGCTGCGGTTTGTCCTCAGCTCCACTCTGATGGTCTCCGCGGCCCATTTGGTGGCCGAAATGGCCAAAACCACTTCCGCCGCCGCGTCGGGCTCGCCGGCGGCTAAACGCCGGCGTCGCTGGCTTTGACTTTGACCACGGGTGGGCCCTGGTTGACTCCCCTGAGTCAATGACAGGTGGGGCCCAGCCCTGTTAATTAAACAGGATTAGTTTTAATTAAATTTTAGTTAAAATAATCACCCTGACATGCGGGACCCACTGTCAGGTTTGACCCAGACCTGTTCCGTTGACCTGCTGACGTCACACTGACGTCAGGCTGACGCAGTAATTGATTTTCTAGATTTAATTTAAATCAGGAAATTCCAGAATATTATTTAAACTTCAAAAAATCATAACTTTTATTCTGTAACTCCAAATTGGACAAATTATATATGAAAAATGATCAGAAAAATCCAATCTATCCATCTGTACTATTTTCATGCATGATCAAACAAGTTAAATTGATGTTTTAAGAAGAACAAGGAAAAGCACTTTAAAAGGCCATGTTTGAGTTTGAAATTTGAATCTTTGATTCAAATTTGTTCAAACCCTTCCGGTTTTAGTTGCATTAGCCCAACACACTCATATTGCCATGTTTCATGCATGCATCATATTGTTGCACATTGTTTGGTGATGGTTGTGTATCGGTGTCCTTTGCGACAGGTTCTGCCCCCGAGGAGTACCGTGATTACCCTAACGAAGAACCGTATCAGTGCATCGAACCATCAGGCAAGCAACCAACCATTTGATCATATCGATACAATCCCATGTTCTCGCTCCTGCTCTCTTTTACTGCATTAAGACAACGCGTTTCAAACTGCTGTGTGCTACGGTAGTTGAACCCATTTCCTCTGCATGACCTGTCATTGCCACAGTAACTAGATGAAACCCACTAGCATGTGTAGGAGTTGATTGAGCCATATGTATGTGTTGTTCCTACCTTGCTATGCCTGCTATGCTTAGAGTCGTGTCAGGTCTGGTTCATCTGGGTGATGGGCTAGAGTGAAATGTTTATGTCGGTAATGAGAGTGGTGTGGTGAATACGATTTGGTAAAGGTATCGATGAGAGGCCATGTAGGAGTACATGGTGGGTTGTTTCATTGAAGCCGACCTTAAGCACTGAGATCTGTATGTGTGATTTAAGAATCAGCTACTACCATGCATTGGGCCCGAAACCAATGGACCCTCTCGGCTTCTTATTCACCCTAGTTCTCCGTCCAGGAGTTGCAAGTAGTTTCTGGTGTTTGTAGCCTACTGGAGGCCGTGGACAGCGCTGACCGTAGGGGTGGGCTGTGATGCGGTAGGTACGTGGCCGGGTGTACCGAATACCCGTTAGGTATCTCGGGAACCTTGTTCACATCGTTCGGGGCCGTATGGGAAACCTCGGCCGGACTCCCTGCGGATGGAACCTGAATAGGCGATAAACCTGGACTGGAGGCTTAGGTGACTAGGTAGGTCGTGGCCGACACCCACGTTGGGCTTCCGCTTGAAGGTTGCCGAGTACACGTCGTGTAAACGACGGTAAGTGGTGAGAGCGTGTATGAAGGAGTACACCCCTGCAGGGTTAACATGATCTATTCGAATAGCCGCGTCCGCGGTAAAGGACTACTTGGTTGCCTATACAGTTCATAGACAAGTAAATGGAAACTACTAAAAGCCTCAAGATAAGTGTGAGTGCCGAGGATGGCTCTTCCGTAGGAAGACGGAGGTGGATCCTCGGTAGTGTATTGAAGTGGTGAGTAGTGGACTCGTGTGCGAAAAACCATTTCAAGTTGAAGTATCGTAGGATAGTCTAGCCAAGAGTCAAAGCTGGCTTGCTGCAATAACTCCACCAACCCTTCTTGATACTATGCATGTATGTAGGATCTGATGTAAGTCTTGCTGAGTACCTTTGTACTCATGTTGCTATAATTTACTTTTTTTACAGAAGACGCTGCAACCCCTTCTGATGGGTTCTATGTAGACGTTGACATCAACGAGTAGGCTAAAGACCCAGGTGGTGACCCTGAGCTTGTGAAGGACCACGTAGTATAGCTAGGCTTTCCAAGCCTCTTTTATTTTACTAGTTGTCTGTACTCAGACAATGTACTTCCGCTGCTGGTTTGTATGACTGTATGACTTGAATGCTGGGTCGTGTGACCCGTATCTTTGTGTATGCTATGTATGGCTCCCTGAGCCTTAAATAAAGTACTTGTGTCGTAGAGTCATGTTGTGATGCTTCGTTGTATTTGCACATATCGAGCATATTGTGTGTATGATTGAAATGCTTGGTATGTGTGGGATCTGACTATCTAGTTGTTTATCTTTAGTAGCCTCTCTTACCGGGAAATGTCTCCTAGTGTTACCGCTGAGCCATGGTAGCTTGCTACTGCTCTGGAACACTTAGGCTGGCCGGCATGTGTCCTTCTTCGTTCCTGTGTCTGTCCCTTCGGGGAAATGTCACGCTTTGAGTACTGGAGTCCTGCTAGCCCAGTGCTACAGCCCGGACCCACTTGCTGATGACCGACACGTTCGAAGCTGGGTCATGGATGCCTGTCCCTGTAAGTCTGTGCCACTTTGGGTTTACGACTAGTCATGTCAGCCCGGGCTCTTTATCATATGGATGCTAGCGACACTATCATATACGTGAGCCAAAATGCGCAAACGGTCCCGGGCAAAGGTAAGGCGACACCCGTGGGGATACCGTGCGTGAGGCCGCAAAGTGATATGAGGTGTTACCGGCTAGATCGATGTGACATCGAGTCGGGGTCCTGACAGCGTTGGCATCAGAGCCGGACTGCCTGTAGGTTCTTCAAGCCAAACTGGTCGATGTTGAGTCTAGAAATTCTTTAGTTATATGTAGGGGAATTGTTTGTGGGTTGGAACGTAAGGCTCTTTTTACTCCTTTATCTTATGACATTCTGATCTGAGTCAGTCCATTCTTCCACCGGGGGTTAAGGAATTAGGATCTGTTCTCTCTATCAGGATCACGTGTTACTAATCAATAGTACCTTATAAGTTTGATGGATTCAAGCCTAGTTCAGTTCTACTACCACATTATGTTGTTAGAATGAATTCAGAACTTTGATATGATGATGTTGAGTGTGTATGAAATCCTTTGTCAAATGTCTCAAAATCCTTCTTGAGCATTTACAGCTGTTATGCTGCCGAAATTTTGCTAGAAATTCTAATGCCTTTGCATTATGATTGTGCTTCCAGATGGCCACTCGCGACCTCAATCAAGTGGTTCGCCTGACTCGATGCCTAGATGTACCCGGCCATACCGCCAAGTTGGTCAGGGTAATGACTGAGGCTGGATACCGCTGGTATCCTGAGTACACGGTCGAAGAGCAATTCCGAGACTTTAATCAAAGCCAGTATCTCTGCACTGTCAGGATATTTCCATCTTATCCTGGGTCCACCGAGCCCCTTCACTGCTCCTATGGACTCGGGGTTACTATTGAGATGGCTGTGCAGGACGCCGCCTACTCTATGATGACCATTATGCGAGTCAGATCTGGTCTATTTCGGGACTCTGATTTCCGGTATATGCCAGGATCACTTCCGGGAGCACAAGGGTATCTCCAGGCTATCTATGCTGACCCCACCCAGGAGGATTCACGGACTCGCACCACTGCTGAGATGCTCGAGGATAAGGACCGTGAAAATCGGGCCTTGAGGTTAGAGCTCTTCAATACCCGTGCTGACCACTGGGCCACTTTGACTCGGTTTGCACCGGCGGTGCAAGCTGGATATTCAGATATGCGCGATCTCTATCCTGTGAGATCTGCTCTGCCAGACGTGATGGGTTGGCGTGATGTAGGAGGCATCACCCCACCTCGCGGTCCCCGCAGGCCACCGTCTGTTGGTCCAAGGCCTCATCCTAGCCCCTACGGCCCACAAGCTCTGCGAGATCGTCTGTTTCCGGATGATCATGTTAAGCTTCCAGGCTATGGAGGTGACTTCTACGAGGACTACTACAGATCGGTCTGAGTTAGTGGTAGTATCACTAGTTCGCACTAGCTGTGTCGTCTATCGTCCCGCGTGACTCGTGGGATATGACCTAGTTTGTACTCTTTCCGGAGGTGTAGAAAAATAATGTATAGGAGCTTGGGATGCCTCCGATGAGATGTAATCCTTTTCTCACCGTAATAGTACTTTGTTTGGTCTTGTACTAAACCCTGTATGGTGTGTATGACGATGGAATAAAGAAGCAGTTTCTGTTTTTACCATGTCATACGGATGATCATCTTGCATTTCGAGTTATTCCTTACATTCTGTATCCTATGTCGGAATTTTAACATTCTGACTAAAATCATTGTCTTGTTTACCTAGGATGGTCAACACGCGCGCTAACCCTGCTTCTCAAGAGCAGGCCGAAGGCAGTGAAGGCAGGAATGAAAATCTGCCTCATCCTCCTTCCCTAGCCGAGGTTATGATGGAAGCTGAGAGAAACAAGCGGGAGACCAACCGTTTGTTGGAGCGTATTGAACAGAATACAGCACACCATCAGAGGATTAACGTGGTGTCACTCAGTAATTTTATCAAATTGCATCCACCCATGTTCCACCACTCCGTCGAGCCTCTCGACGCTGATGACTGGCTTCGCAGTATCTCTCACAAGCTGCGTTCCGCGCTAGTAGCTGAGGCTGACAAGGTCACCTTTGCTGCATATCATCTTGAAGGCCCCGCCAGTCTATGGTGGGAGAATTATGGAGCTATGCGCCCGGCGGGACATGTCACTACTTGGGCTGAGTTCAGTGAGGCTTTCCGTGAACATCACATTCCGGAGGGTCTCATGGACCGTAAACGTGAAGAATTTTGCAGTTTCACCCAAGGCCGACTTTCTGTGGATGCCTATAGCAGGGAGTTTGGTAATCTCGCCCGATATGCAACTCAGGAAGTGTCTACTGACGCCAAGAAGCAAGCAAGGTTCCGTAAGGGCCTTAGTCCCGAGCTTCGCCGCGACCTCCGTCTGCATGAGTGCACATCCTTTCAGAAACTTGTCAACAAAGCCATCAGTGCTGAAATTGGTCAGACTGACTATGACGCAACACGCAAGCATGGCCGTGATATGGGTTCCTCATCCGGTGCTGGTCCTCAGAAGCGCCGCGTGTGGGTGCCCAACACCGCCCTGCCACCCAGGTTCACACCGAGGCCACCTTTCCAGGCGCCTCGCGCTGTTCAACAGTCTGCACTGGCCAAGCCCTATGGTGGTCCAACCAACAATGCTCCTCCACGTACCAGTTCCGTGACTTGTTTCAAGTGTGGGGAATCTGGTCACTATATGCGTGAGTGTCCCCAGACCAACCCCAGCCAGTCTGCTAAAGCTGTTGGCCATGGCAAGCCGACAGGAAAAATATTCCACGCCAAGCCGGTCACCGCTTCACGTGGCCATGTCAACTGTATCTCTGCCGAAGAAGCTCAAGAGGATCCCAACATCGTTCTCGGTACGCTCTTGTTAATTTCCACCCGGCATCTGTTCTTTTCGATACAGGAGCCTCTCATTCTTTTATATCTGAAAATTATGCTCGTTTGCATAACGTTGCATTCTGTGACATGCCATCCACTATGGAAATTTCTACCCCTGGTTCCAGATGGCAGACCTCTAGGGTAAGTTATGGAAATGAAATCCAAGTCGACAGACTTGTTTTCCTCACGTCTTTGATAGCCCTTAAATCTTCAGATATTAATATCATTTTGGGTATGGACTGGATGTCAGCTCATCAAGCCAAAATTGATTGCTTCTCTAGGACTGTTCAACTCACCCATCCTTCGGGGAAGATAGTCAATGTCTCGACCCGAATAGCCAAGCGACAATTATATTCTCTTAACGCCAGCCCTTTGCCAGACCTTGAGGACATTCCGGTAGTCCGTGACTTCCCGGATGTCTTTCCAGAGGAATTGCCAGGTGTTCCACCTGACAGGGATGTTGAGTTCGTAATAGACCTCATTCCAGGAACCGTTCCGATTGCTAGAAGACCTTATAAGATGGCACCCCTAGAACTAGCCGAGCTTAAGAAACAACTCGATGAGTCCTTGAAAAAGGGTTTCATCCGACCTAGTTCATCTCCGTGGGCTTGCCCCGTCCTATTCGTCATGAAGAAGGATGGTACGGACCGGATGGTTGTAGATTACCGACCTGTCAATTTGGTCACAATCAAGAACAAATATCCACTTCCCAGGATCAACGACCTATATGATCAGCTCGCTGGATCCTCAGTCTTCTCCAAGATGGATTTGAGGTTGGGCTACCATCAAATCAAAATCAGAAACGGGGACATTCCTAAGACGGCCTTTGTTACTCGTTATGGCCAATACGAGTACACCGTCATGTCCTTCGGTTTAACCAATGCTCCAGCCACTTTTTCTCGGTTAATGAACTCAATCTTCATGGAGTATTTGGATAAATTCGTCGTGGTTTACCTCGATGATATACTCATCTACTCCAAGAACGAGGAAGAACATGCCGAACATCTAAGGCTAGTGTTGAAGAAACTTCGAGAGCATTGCCTTTATGCCAAATTTTCTAAATGTGAATTCTGGTTGTCAGAAGTGACCTATCTGGATCATGTGATATCTGGTAAAGGTATTGCTGTTAACCCTGAGCGAGTTCAAGCCGTCCTTAATTGGACTCCACCTGAATCGGTCAAGCAAGTTCGGAGTTTTCTAGGCTTAGCGAGCTATTGTCGTCGCTTTGTCGAGAACTTCTCCAAGGTTGCTAAACCTCTAACCGAACTCCTCAAGAAAGATAAGAAGTTCGAGTGGACTCCACAATGTGAGCACAGCTTTCAGGAACTGAAAAGACGCCTGACTTCTGCTCCCGTACTGGTACCGCCAGACTTCTCCAAAGACTTTGTTATCTACTGCGACGCCTCGCGACAAGGACTAGGTTGCATCCTTATGCAAGATCGACATGTAATTGCCTACGCTTCACGGCAATTGCACCCACATGAGGAGAATTATCCTACTCATGATCTAGAGCTTGCAGCCGTAGTCTATGCACTTAAGACCTGGCGACATTACCTCCTCGGTAACCGTTGCGAAATATTCACTGATCACCGAAGTCTGAAGTACATTTTCACCCAACCAGATCTGAATCTCAGGCAAAGACGTTGGGTTGAATTGATCACAGACTTCGACTTAGGAATAACCTACACCCCAGGGAAAGCCAACGTCATGGCTGATGCGCTAAGTCATAAATCTTATTGTGACAACCTGATGTTACAACAAAGTCAACCGCTTCTCCATGAGGAATTTCGGAAGCTTAACCTTCACATTGTTCCTCAAGGTTTTCTTTCCACCTTGGTGGCAAAACCTACCCTTACGGATCAAATTATCAAAGCACAGAAAGTAGATCCGGGAATCTCCCGCATCAAGAGAAACATCCAGAAGGGAATTGCGAATTGTTTCTCCATTAATGATCAAGGGGTCGTATACTTCGGGGATCGACTAGTGGTTCCCAAAGTGCGAAACCTGAGGCGTTTGATCCTTAAGGAAGCTCATGAATCTCCTCTCACCATTCATCCCGGTAGTACTAAGATGTATCAGGACCTACGCCAGAGGTTCTGGTGGACTAGGATGAAGAGAGAAATTGCTCAGTATATTGCTAATTGCGACGTCTGTCGTCGTGTAAAAGCAGAGCATCAACGGCCTACTGGCACCCTTCAATCCTTAGCTATTCCTGAATGGAAATGGGATAAAATTGGTATGGATTTCATTACCGGTTTTCCCCGGACCAAGAGAGGGAATAATGCTATTTTCGTCGTGGTCGATCGTCTTTCCAAAGTAGCCCATTTCTTACCTGTTCGTGAGAGTATAACCGCTAGCCAGCTGGCAGACTTATACATCTCCCGAATAGTGTCCCTCCATGGTGTTCCTTTGGAAATTAACTCGGATCGAGGAAGTCTTTTCACCTCTCGATTTTGGGAAAGTTTCCAAAGTGCTATGGGAACCCGTCTCTCCTTTAGCACCGCCTTCCACCCTCAGTCGAGTGGTCAAGTGGAACGCGTCAACCAGATTCTAGAAGACATGCTTCGAGCCTCTGTTATCTCATTCGGAATGGACTGGGAGAAGTGCCTTCCATTTGCCGAATTCGCTTACAACAACAGCTATCAATCTAGCTTGGGTAAAGCCCCTTTTGAAGTTCTCTATGGACGACGGTGTCGAACACCCCTTAACTGGTCAGAGACCGGGGAAAGACAATTCTTTGGCTCGGATATGATTCAGGAAGCAGAAGAACAAGTTCGTATCGTTCGTGAAAAGTTGAAAACAGCTCAATCTCGTCAAAAGAGTCAATATGACCGAAAACATAAGGCTATGACTTTCGAGGTTGACGAGAAGGCTTATCTTCGGGTCACCCCTCTGAAGGGAACCCATCGTTTCGGTATCAAAGGCAAATTGGCTCCTCGTTACATTGCACCTTTTCGCATTCTCGCCAAACGAGGAGAAGTTGCCTACCAGTTGGAACTACCTCCGCACCTCTCCAGGGTCCACGATGTCTTCCACGTTTCTCAACTCAGGCGTTGCTTCTCGGATCCTATCCGTGAAGTGGACCACGAAATGCTTGATCTCCAAGATAATCTTACATATCGAGAGTACCCCATTCGTATCCTCGATCAGGCCGAACGTACCACCCGACGTCATAATATCAAGTTTCTCAAAGTTCAATGGTCGCACCATTCTGAGGATGAAGCAACTTGGGAAAGGGAGGATCGTCTTCGACTCGAGTATCCCGCCTTCTTCCCGGAGGAACCCAAATCTCGGGACGAGATTCTTTTGAGTGGGGGTGAGTTGTCACATCCTAGTTAGCCATGCATTAGAGTGTTGCATCATGTCTACTTTTTCATCAGAAACTTGAAATGGGGATGACAGAACCCCCAGTTCCCTCTGAAACCAACTAGGGTTTACTAAAAAACTTTTCAATGAACCTGAAATGCCCTTCTAAAATGCCCATCATTTTTGTCTTGGTTCAGAACCTCTGCCAAAAGTGGTGCACATTTTCCTAGGCCATCTTAGGGTTTTTGAATTAAATCATAAATATTTGAATTTGGGCATTTAAAATTATATAAAATATTTAAATGCTCAAATATCTCCAAACTAAAATGTTTCATGTTGGAAATAATCCAACTATGGACCAGGAGTAATTTGGTGATTTTAGGAGTTGCCTAAGTATTTTATTTAATTCAACAAAGTTGCAGAAGTATTAAAAAGAACAGAAACAGAAAGAAAAAGGGAAAACTTACCTGGCGCCACCACAGGCCCACCAGCCAGCCCACCTGGCCGGCCCAGCCCGGCCACCGCTCCAGCGAGCTGCTTGGCTTGCCAGGCAGGCAGCCAAGGTGCTCGGCGGCGGCACCGCAGCTCGCCACGCAGCTGCACGCCGCCCTGCCTCCCCCTCTCGCCGCCCTGATGGCCTGGACGAGCTCCACGTCGCGCCCCGACCCTCCTGGACACCTCCATTCGCCCCCAGTTCCTCTCCCTCGTGCTCCCACGCCATGGCCGACGCCACCGTCGCCGCACCGCCGCCGTAGCCGTGCTCCCCGTCGTCTCCACGCCGCACCACCCTGTCCAGAAGCTCCGCCGTCCTCTACTTCTTCGAGCTAGCCGAGCCCCGAGCGCTCGCGTGCCCCGAGACCACCGCACCGACCTCGCCCGAGCTCACCGTCGCCGGAGATCCCCTTCAACGTTGTCGCCGCCTCAGCTCGTCCCCGACCTCGCCGGTGGCCTCTACGGGAGCGCTGTGAGCCTAGCTACTCCTCCGACCCTCTCTCTCTCATTCCTGAGCCGTGTAGCCACCGCACGAGGATCACACGCCCGCACCGCCGCGGATCTCGTCGCCGACGTGCTTCCGGCCACACTCCGGCCACAAGATGGTGTCCATCTTACTGACCGAGTCCCGCAGCACCTAGCTAGCCACTCCACGAGCCTCACCGACCCCTCTAGCGCCAAGTTCATCTTCGACCGAACCCCGGTGGCCGCCAAAGTCGTCGCCGGCGCCAACTCCGGCCACCCCGACCCCAACGGACTCCGCCAAGAGCTGCGGTTTGTCCTCAGCTCCACTCCGGTGGTCTCCGCGGCCCATTTGGTGGCCGAAATGGCCAAAACCACTTCCGCCGCCGCGTCGGGCTCGCCGGCGGCTAAACGCTGGCGTCGCTGGCTTTGACTTTGACCATGGGTGGGCCCTGGTTGACTCCCCTGAGTCAATGACAGGTGGGGCCCAGCCCTGTTAATTAAACAGGATTAGTTTTAATTAAATTTTAGTTAAAATAATCACCCTGACATGCGGGACCCACTGTCAGGTTTGACCCAGACCTGTTCCGTTGACCTGCTGACGTCACACTGACGTCAGGCTGACGCAGTAATTGATTTTCTGGATTTAATTTAAATCAGGAAATTCCAGAATATTATTTAAACTTCAAAAAATCATAACTTTTATTCTGTAACTCCAAATTGGACAAATTATATATGAAAAATGATCAGAAAAATCCAATCTATCCATCTGTACTATTTTCATGCATGATCAAACAAGTTAAATTGATGTTTTAAGCAGAACAAGGAAAAGCACTTTAAAAGGCCATGTTTGAGTTTGAAATTTGAATCTTTGATTCAAATTTGTTCAAACCCTTCTGGTTTTAGTTGCATTAGCCCAACACACTCATATTGCCATGTTTCATGCATGCATCATATTGTTGCACATTGTTTGGTGATGGTTGTGTATCGGTGTCCTTTGCGACAGGTTCTGCCTCCGAGGAGTACTGTGATTACCCTAACGAAGAACCGTATCAGTGCATCGAACCATCAGGCAAGCAACCAACCATTTGATCATATCGATACAATCCCATGTTCTCGCTCCTGCTCTCTTTTACTGCATTAAGACAACGCGTTTCAAACTGCTGTGTGCTACGGTAGTTGAACCCATTTCCTCTGCATGACCTGTCATTGCCACAGTAACTAGATGAAACCCACTAGCATGTGTAGGAGTTGATTGAGCCATATGTATGTGTTGTTCCTACCTTGCTATGCCTGCTATGCTTAGAGTCGTGTCAGGTCTAGTTCATCTGGGTGATGGGCTAGAGTGAAATGTTTATGTCGGTAATGAGAGTGGTGTGGTGAACACGATTTGGTAAAGGTATCGATGAGAGGCCATGTAGGAGTACATGGTGGGTTGTTTCATTGAAGCCGACCTTAAGCACTGAGATCTGTATGTGTGATTTAAGATACAGCTACTACCATGCATTGGGCCCTGAAATATGACCCCGCTCGACTTCTTATTCACCCTAGCTCTCTGTCCAGGAGTTGCAAGTAGTTTCTGGTGTTTGTAGCCTACTGGAGGCCGTGGACAGCGCTGACCGTAGGGGTGGGCTGTGATGCGGTAGGTACGTGGCCGGGTGTACTGAATACCCGTTAGGTATCTCGGGAACCCTGTTCACATCGTTCGGGGCCGCATGGGAAACCTCGGCCGGACTCCCTGCGGATGGAACCTGAATAGGCGATAAACCTGGACTAGAGGCTTAAGTGTTTAGGTAGGTCGTGGTCTACACCCACGTCGGCTTTCGCTTGAAGTCTGCCGAGCACATGTCGTGTGCAGACGCTAAGTGGTGGAAACATGTATGAAGAAGTACACCCCTGCAGGGTTATCATAATCTATTCGAATAGCCGCGTCCGCGGTAAAGGACTACTTGGTTGCCTATACAGTTCATAGACAAGTAAATGGAAACTGCTAAAAGCCTCAAGATAAGTGTGAGTGCCGAGGATGGCTCTTCCGTAGGAAGACAGAGGTGGATCCTCGGTAGTGTATTGAAGTGGTGAGTAGTGGACTCGTGTGCGCAAAACCATTTCAAGTTGGAGTATCGTAGGATAGTCTAGCCAAGAGTCAAAGCTGGCTTGCTGCAATAACTCCACCAACCCTTCTTGATAATATGCATGTATGTAGGATCTGATGTAAGTCTTGCTGAGTACCTTTGTACTCATGTTGCTATAATCTACATTTTTACAGAAGACGCTGCAACCCCTTCTGATGGGTTCTATGTAGACGTTGACATCAACGAGTAGGCTAAAGACCCAGGTGGTGACCCTGAGCTTGTGAAGGACCTTGTAGTATAGCTAGGCTTTCCAAGCCTCTTTTATTTTACTAGTTGTCTGTACTCAGACAAGTTACTTCCGCTGCTGGTTTGTATGACTGTATGACTTGTATGTTGGGTCGTGAGACCCGTACCTTTGTGTATGTTATGTATGGCTCCCTGAGCCTTAAATAAAGTACTTGTGTCGTAGAGTCATGTTGTGATGCTTCGTTGTATTTGCACATATCAAGCATATTGTGTGTATGATTGAAATGCTTGGTATGTGTGGGATCTGACTATCTAGTTGTTTATCTTTAGTAGCCTCTCTTACCGGGAAATGTCTTCTAGTGTTACCGCTGAGCCATGGTAGCTTGCTACTGCTCTGGAACACTTAGGCTGGCCGGCATGTGTCCTTCTTCGTTCCTGTGTCTGTCCCTTCGGGGAAATGTCACGCTTTGAGTACCGGAGTCCTGTTAGCCCGCTACAGCCCGGTTTACCGGAGTCCTGCTAGCCCAGTGCTACAGCCCGGACCCACTTGCTGATGACCGACACGTTCGAAGCTGGGTCATGGATGCCTGTCCCTGTAAGTCTGTGCCACTTTGGGTTTACGACTAGTCATGTCAGCCCGGGCTCTTTATCATATGGATGCTAGCGACACTATCATATACGTGAGCCAAAATGCGCAAACGGTCCCGGGCAAAGGTAAGGCGACACCCGTGGGGATACCGTGCGTGAGGCCGCAAAGTGATATGAGGTGTTACCGGCTAGATCGATGTGACATCGAGTCGGGGTCCTGACAGCCCGCTTCTGACCGCCCTGGCCCACCAAAGTTTCCTCTGTTATGTGCTGCCTGCGTTAGGTCACTGACATGCAGGCCATGCACCCAAAGAGCCCACACGTCAGTGGAAGAATGGCGCGGTGTCCTAGGTCAGAGTGCAGGGCGCCACTCGCGGCACGCCCGGCTGAACACGCCTCCGTGCCGCATTCAAACGCCTGCATGAAACCCGCCCGTGTGGAAGCCGAGTAACCCACTCTGGACACACGTCCGTTCATGAACGGGCCGGTGTTAAACGCAACGCCGGCCGAGCTCCTCCCGCCCGCCATCTATTTAATCTCCTATTTAAACGAGGCCAAATGCCGGCCAAGATTCGCACACCTCCGCCGCTCCCCTATCTCCTCCACCATTTTGTCCACTCTTACAATGGCTTACGAAGAGTAGTTATTCCGCATCCAAGCCGGCTGGGTAGCCCACCGGATACGAGTTGTGCAGCTCACTGATCCACCTCCCTCCCCTCGCTCGACGGAGCCAGTTGCCGCCCCAAGCCGACGCGTGGTTCTGCAACTCGCCGCTCCAGGCCAGCTCGATGAGGAGCGGCGCACGGGCGTCGTTGCTGCCGTCCACGCCGCTGCCTCGTACCGCATCTCCCGTTTCTGTGGCCGAGACTCCCATGCCGGCGGCCGCGCCATGCAAGCAGCGAAAGAAGCCGGGTGCACGGAGAGCGACGAGTCGGTGGCCAGCGCCTCCGCGTCCGCCGCCATCATCGAGGAGAAGTAGAACACGGGAGGCCGCCGCCGCTTGGGTCCCATGAAGGCCACCGTGGAGGCGATGCCGGCATACACAGCAGGTGTCTTGCCGGATCCTTTTGTTGCGAGGACTTTCATCGACCCTGCATGGGCTCCACGGAAGAGGGGAATGTTAGGATGAACTCAAGCCGGTGCCGGCCATGGCAAAGTAGTGGCCGGTGATGAACTCGAACCGGTGCCGGCCACCATCATCTTTGGCACCAGCCAATGATATCAGTTGGGCAATGGGGAAGCGAGCCGTCCTTTGCACTGAAGCATATACCTCCGGGGCTCCCGGCAGTCCGGTGATCATGCTGTCGGACATGAGGAACACAAATCGATCGGCGAGCGACCATTTAGGCCATGTATTATATACCTGTGCTGTCCAGAACTAGCACCACGTAGTTCATTTGAATGTAATGAAATCCGTCATGTTCATATGAAAATCCGGTATTTTATATGATTTCCGTCATTGTTTATATGAAATATCAGTTTGTCTATGTGTTTGCGTGAATTTTGTCCGGTTGGTTGAGTTTGTGTCATAATGTGTGCGGCTACGGTTGGATGGCGTAATTTGCGGGTCGCCGGTCAGTCTGCGGGCGGCTCGGGCGGTGTTGTGGGACAACAAAACACAGCTCATGCGAGCTCGTCTCCAACGTGCGCGCTGGAGGATGCATGACAGCATGAGCACCAGAGCCATTCCTCATTCATCGGTGGCAAAGGCACCGGTGGACAAAAGGGTCACCAATATTTTGGCTACCCCGGGCAAGATCCAAAAAGCCCCTCCCAACAGATTCAAATCCCTCGTTCGCCGTGGAATTTTGCCATGTGTTGTTTTCATGGACTAGCAAGATTCCCGTGCATTGCACGTAACATCAAGATGCATTTTTTTACAAACTCCCACATGCATGCAAGGGATAATTAATGTCCTCCTTTGCTAGTACCACGAGGCAAACACCATTAATATTGCATCGATTAGTGTTAGTGGCCTTGTATATCTGCAAATTGTAATTTTGATAGTGGCCCCTTGTATATAAAAATGGAGGGAGAAAGATGAGAGATAAGGTGAGGAGGAGTGGGGCGTGGTGGTGACTGGTGGTCGGACTGGGCGGAGGCATGGGGATGGACGGCACATTATGTCTAGCTTTGTATCTCTCTCACACACACCCATGTAGGTGGGGGACGTGCATGAAGAGAAGAGGTGCACGCACGGCGCACGTACGCCCGTCTCTTTCCCAACCACACCCACGCGGGTACACGGTGGAGCTCATTTCTTTACGAAAAAGGCAGCCCACGTGGTAATTCGGCACGTGTACTGGTTGTCCACTTGGTGGAGGGAGGATCGTCTACCATGGGTGAACAAACAAATTGCGACTTGACGCGTTATGTTAAATTAAAAAAAGAGGCAAACCATGTGGGGCCTACCTTAGAGGCAAGGCTCTATACACTGGAGTACTTTTGATGTGTCCTGTCAACTTGCAGAACGAGGAGAAGCTTGCTTAGTACGCCGTCTCCCCCGCCCACGGGCGTGGTGGCTCGCAGGATGAGGTGAAGCTTGCTTACGAGTAATAGTAGTAGTACTACTACTACTGTACACCTTTATGCCCGCTCCCTTGCCCACGTGCGCGGTGGCTCGCAGCACGAGGAGACAATTTTACTACTCCCTCCATTTACTCCTCGTCCCTACTACGTACTTTGGTTAGTACTCCCTCCATTTACTTATACAAGGCCACTATAAAAAAAATACATTTTGCATCTATACAAGGCCACACATAGTAATCAAGACAAAAGTTACTACTCCCTCCTTTCCAGTTTATGGCTCAATTTCAAAATCTCTCCAACCAAGGTAGACGGTGAGTGGTCGAATTAATTTCGTAGTTTGCACAAGTAATTAGTACGCTCGTTTTTCTCAAGAAGTTATGTTTACAGAGGCATTAATTAGAACGAATGCATGAATGGCCACTAAATTTCCATGAACTTGTACATGCATTGGTTAGTTTCCTCTTGACACTGCTTGCGTCGGGTGATCTAACGCACCTCCAAATCCAACATGTAATGGTACTACTACTAGTATAGTAGAACTGAGACTTATCAAACGGAAAAACGAATGTTTTTTAGATGAGCCCTATAAACCCTAGTGGGTACGTACTCCATAAAAACAGATTTTTCAAAAACTAAGTCGCTCCCTTTCATGAATTCTGTAGTATACTCCTCCGTCGATGCTCCCTTTCATGAATTATGTACTTCCTGTCGCCGACATGTGGGACATATAGCAACCGGGTCAACGTGTCAAGCACCAAATAACAGTGTAGAACAGTAGGGGGGATGCACCCCACTCGTACCGGCCCAGTAGTAGTAATGAGAAATGAGACGTTGATACATCTCCAATGTATCTATAATTTTTGATTGCTCCATGCTATATTATCTTCTATTTTGGATGTTTATGGGCTTTATCATACACTTTTATATCATTTTTCGGGACTAACCTATTAACCCAGAGCCCAGTGCCAGTTTCTGTTTTTACCCTGTTTTAGGGTTTCGAAGAAAAGGAAAACCAAATGGAGTCCAATTGACCTGAAACTTCACGGAACTTATTTTTGGATCAGAAGAAGCCTACAAGACTTGGAGTGCACGTCAGGGGATCTACGAGGAGGCCACGAGGTAGGGGGCGCGCCCACCCCCTGGGCGCGCCCTCCACCCTTGTGGGCCCCTCGTGGCCCCCGTGACGTACTTCTTCCGCCTATATATCTTCATATACCCTAAAAACATCCGGGAGCACAATAGATCGGGAGTTCCATTTCCAGAAGCCTCTGTAGCCACCGAAAGCCAATCTAGACCCGTTCCGGCACCCTTCCGAAGGGGGAATCCCTCTGCGGTGGCCATCTTCATCATCCTGGTGCTCTCCATGACGAGGAGGGAGTAGTTCTCCCTCGGGGCTGAGGGTATGTACTAGTAGCTATGTGTTTGATCTCTCTCTCTCTCTCTCTCTCTCTCTCTCTCTCTCGTGTTCTTGAGGTGATATGATCTTGATGTATCGCGAGCTTTGCTATTATATTTGGATCCTATGATGTTTCTTCCCCCTATACTCTCTTGTAATGGATTGAGTTTCCCCTTTGAAGTTATCTTATCGGATTGAGTCTTTAAAGATTTGAGAACACTTGATGTATGTCTTGCTGTGCGTATCTGTGGTGACAATGGGATACCACGTGATTCACTTGATGTATGTTTTGGTGATCAACTTGCGGGTTCCGCCCATGAACCTATGCATAGGGGTTGGCACATGTTTTCGTCGTGATTTTCCGGTAGAAACTTTGGGTCACTCTTTGAGGTCCTTTGTGTTGGTTGAATAGATGAATTTGAGATTGTGAGATGCATATCGTATAATCATACCCACGGATACTTGAGGTGACATTGGAGTATCTAGGTGACATTAGTGTTTTGGTTGATGTGTGTCTTAAGGTGTTATTCTAGTACGAACTCTAGGGTTGTTTGTGACACTTATAGGAATAGCCCAACGAATTTATTGGAAAGAATAACCTTGAGGTGGTTTCGTACCCCACCATAATCTCTTCGTTCGTTCTCCGCTATTAGTGACTTTGGAGTGACTCTTTGTTGCATGTTGAGGGATAGTTATGTGATCCAATTATGTTAGTATTGTTGAGGGAACTTGCACTAGTGAAAGTATGAACCCTAGGCCTTGTTTACTACCATTGCAATACCGTTTACGCTCTCTTTTATCATTCATTACCTTGCTGTTTTTATAATTTCAGATTAAGGAAACTATATTCTACTATCCATATTGCACCTGTATCACCATCTCTTCGCCGAACTAGTGCACCTATACAATTTACCATTGTATTGGGTGTGTTGGGGACACAAGAGACTCTTTGTTATTTGGTTGCAGGGTTGCTTGAGAGAGACCATCTTCATCCTACGCCTCCTACGGATTGATAAACCTTAGGTCATCCACTTGAGGCAAATTTGCTACTGTCCTATAAACCTCTGCACTTGTAGGCCCAACAACGTCTACAAGAAGAAGGTTGTGTAGTAGATATCAAGGTCTTTTCTGGCGCCGTTGCCGGGGAGGTTAGCGCTTGAAGGTATATCTTTAGATCTTGCAATCGAGTCTTTTAGTTTCTTGTTTTATCACTATTTTAGTTTATAAAAGAAATATATAAAAAATGGAATTGAGCTTGTCTCATACGCTTCACCTTTTTAATATCTTTCGTGAGTATGATGGAAAGGATAATTGTGCTCAAGTGCTAGAAGAAGAAATCTATAAAATGTTTGGCACTAAATATTTGAATAATGAGCATGATTGCAATGTTGTTAGTATGAATTTCTTGAATATCCTTGATGCTAATGATATGCAAAGCCACAAGCTTGGGGAAGCTTTGTTTGATGAATATGATATTTTTTTGTCCCCCAAGTTTTGATGAGCAAATTTGTTATGATGAAAGCATGCCTCCTGTCTATGATGATTATTGTGATGACATGTATGCTTTAAAAAATAATGATAACAATGAAACTCGTCATCTTGATTTCAATTTTCAATCCCATGATAGTTATTTTGTTGAGTTTGCTCCCACTATCATTCATGAGAAGAATTTTGCTTATGTGGAGAGTAGTAAATTTTCTATGCTTGTAGATCATGAAAAGAATGCTTTATGTGATAGTTATATTGTTGAATTCATTCATGATGCTATTGAAAATTATTATGAGGGAGGAACATATGCTTGTAGGAATTGCAATAATATCAAGTTTCCTCTCTATGTGCTTAAAGTTTTGAAGTTATGCTTGTTTTGCCCTCCTATGCTAGTTGATTATTGTTCCCATAAGTTGTTTTCTCATAAAATCGCTAAGAATAGGAAGTGAGTTAGACTTAAATGTGCTAGTCATATTCTTCATGATGCTCTCTTTATGTTACAATTATTATCTTCTATATGAGCATCATTGAAATCATCATGCCTAGCTAGGGGCGTTGAACGATAGCGCTTGTTGGGAGGCAACCCAACTTTATTTTTGTTCCTGTTTAGTAATAAATAAGTCATCCAGCCTCTGTTTAGATGTGGTTTCATGTGTTTAATTAGTGTTTGTGCCAAGTAGAACCTTTGGGAAGACTTGGGGAAAGTCTTTGCGGTCATGCTGTAAAGACAGAAACTTTAGCGCTCACGAGAATTGCTGCCATTTTTTACTGGAGAGTGCAATTTAGTTAATTCTTTTTGCAAATGATTAATAGATAAACTCCTCACGTTCAGAAATTTATTTTAGAATTTTTGGGGTTCCAGAAGTATACGTTTGATCCAGATTACTACAGATTGTTCTGTTTTTGACAGATTCTGTTTTCGTGTGTTGTTTGCTTATTTCGATGAATCTATGGCTAGTAAAATGTATTATAAACCATAGAGAAGTTGGAATACAGTAGGTTTAACACCGATATAAATAAATAATGAGTTCATTACAGTACCTTGAAGTGGTGTTTTATTTTCTTATACTAACGGAGCTTACGAGTTTTCTACTTTAAGTTTTGTGTTGTGAAGTTTTCAAGTTTTGGGTAAAGATTCGATGGACTATGGAATAAGGAGTGGCAAGAGCCTAAGCTTCGGGATTCCCAAGGCACCCCAAGGTAATATTCAAGGACAACCAAGAGCCTAATCTTGGGGATGCCCCGGAAGGCATCCCCTCTTTCGTCTTTGTTCATCGGTAACTTTACTTGGAGCTATATTTTTATTCACCACATGATATGTGTTTTGCTTGGAGCGTCAATTTATTTTGTTAGAATTTTCTTGCTGTTATTTATAACAATGTTTTGCATCTTTTATTTCAATAAAAGTGGCATTGATAGCCTTTACTATGCCTATGTTACAAGTATACATGTTGCTGTTTGAAAACAGAAAGTTTACCGATGTTGCAATAATTCCCTAGAAAAGTCAGAATGTGCTAAAATGTTGAAACCTTTTTCATATTAAGCTCTAATAAATTTAATACAGTGGGAATTTTCTTTCATAATTTTTGGAGTTAGGGAAGTATGGATGTTGCAGCATTCTTTACAGACTATCCTATTTAGGCAGATTGTTGTTATGTTTGCATTGTTTGCATATGTTTGCTTCTTTAATGATTCTATTTGAGGATAGGACTATTAAATATGCAGAGGAATTTAGTATTCAATGTTGAATAATAATTTTAGGGATTTGCTATGGTATAGTATGATAAGGTTTATGATAAGGTTTTTGCAATGGTTTATACTAACTTATCTCACGAGTCCTTGTTGAGTTTTGTGTGGATGAAGCTTTTGAGATTTAGGGAGACCGTGATATGAGAGGAATTAAGGAGACACAAAAGCTCAAGCTTGGGGATTCCCAAGGCACCCCAAGATGATATTTCAAGAAGTCTCAAGCGTCTAAGCTTGGGGATGCCCCGGTTGGTATCCCACCTTTCTTCTTCAACAACTATCGGTTAGTATCGGTTGATCCTAAGTTTTTGCTTCTTCACATGATGTTTGCTATTCTTAGATGTTATTTTATTTTGTTTTGTTTTCTGTTTGAATAAAATACCAAGATCTGAAATTATTAAATGTTAGAGAGTCTTCACATAGTTGCATAATTATTCGACTACTCATTAATCTTCACTTATATCTTTCGGAGTAGTTTGTCATTTGCTCTAGTACTTCACTTATATCTTTTTAGAGCACGGTGGTGGTTTTATTTTGTAGAAATAGATGAACTCTCATGCTTCACTTAGATCATTTTGAGAGTTTTAAATAGCATGGTAATTTTCTTAAATAATCCTAATATGCTAGGCATCCAAGAATAGTAAAAACTTTCATATAGAGTATTGAATACTAAGAGAAGTTTGATGCTTGATGATTGTTTTGAGATATGGAGGTAATAATATCAAAGGCGTGCTAGTTGAGTAGTTGTGAATTTGAGGAATACTTCTGTTGAAGTTTTCAAGTCCCGTAGCATGCACGTATGGTGACCGTTGTGTAACAAATTTGAAACAAGAGGTGTTATTTGATTGTCTTCCTTATGAGTGGCAGTCGGGGACGAGCGATGGTCTTTTCCTACCAATCTATCCCCTAGGAGCATGCACGTAGTGCCGAGGTTTTTGATGACTTGTAGATTTTTGCAATAAGTATGTGAGTTCTTTATGAATAATGTTGAGTCCATGGATTATACGCACTCTAACCCTTCCATCCTTGCTAGCCTCTTCAGTACCGTGCATTGCCCTTTCTCACATCGAGAGTTGGCGCAAACTTCGCCAGTGCATCCAAACCCCGTGATATGATATGCTCTTTGACACATAAACCTCCTTATATCTTCCTCAAAACAGCCACCATACCTACCTATTATGGCATTTCCATTGCCATTCCGAGATATATTGCCATGCAACTTTCCATCATTCCGTTCATCATGACACATTCATCATTGTCATATTGCTTAGCATGATCATGTAGTTGACATAGTATTTGTGGCAAAGCCACCATTCAGAATTCTTTCATACTTGTCACTCATGCATCATTGCATATCCCCGTACACCGCCGGGGGCATTCACATAGAGTCATATTTTGTTCTAAGTATCGAGTTGTAATTGTTGAGTTGTAAGAAAAATAAAAGTGTGATGATCATCATTATTAGAGCATTGTCCCAGTGAGGAAAGGATGATGGAGACTATGATTTCCCCACAAGTCGGGATGAGACTCCAGACGAAAAATAAATAAAAGTGGCGAAAGAAGCCCAAATAAAAAAAGAGAAAGAAAAGAGGCCATAAAAAAGAGAAAAGTCCCAAAAAAATAAAAATAAAAAATGAGAGAAAAAGAGAGAAGGGACAATGTTACTATCCTTTTACCACACTTGTGCTTCAAAGTAGCACCATGATCTTCATAGTAGAGAGTCTCTCATGTTATCACTTTCATATACTAGTGCGAATTTTTCATTATAGCACTTGGCTTGCATATTCCAATGATGGGCTTCCTCAAATTGCCCTAGGTCTTCATAAGCAAGCAAGTTGGATGCACACCCACTTAGTTTCGTTTTGAGCTTTCATATACTTATAGCTCTAGTGCATCTGTTGCATGGCAATCCCTACTCACATTGATATCTATTGATGGGCATCTCCATAGCCCGTTGATATGCCTAGTTGATGTGAGACTATCTTCTCCTTTTTGTCTTCTCCACAACCACCACTCTATTCCACCCATAGTGCTATATCCATGGGTCACTCTCATGTATTGCGTGAAGATTGAAAAAGTTTTGAGAATGTCAAAAGTATGAAACAATTGCTTGGCTTGTCATCGGGGTTGTGCATGATTTAAATATTTTGTGTGGTGAAGATAGAGAATAGCTAGACTATATGATTTTGTAGGGATAACTTTCTTTAGCCATGTTATTTTGAGAAGACATAATTGCTTAGTTAGTATGCTTGAAGTATTATTATTTTTAAGTTAGTATTAAACTTTTGTCTTGAATATTATGGATCTGAATATTCATACCACAATTAAGAAGAATTACATTGACATTATGCCAAGTAGCACTCCACATCAAAAATTTTGTTTTTATCATTTACCTACTCGAGGACGAGCAGGAATTAAGCTTGGGGATGCTGATACGTCTCCAACGTATCTATAATTTTTGATTGCTCCATGCTATATTATCTTCTATTTTGGATGTTTATGGGCTTTATCATACACTTTTATATCATTTTTCGGGACTAACCTATTAACCCAGAGCCTAGTGCCAGTTTCTGTTTTTACCCTGTTTTAGGGTTTCGAAGAAAAGGAAAACCAAACGGAGTCCAATTGACCTGAAACTTCACGGAACTTATTTTTGGATCAGAAGAAGCCCAGAAGACTTGGAGTGCATGTCAGGGGATCTACGAGGAGGCCACGAGGCAGGGGGTGCGCCCACCCCCTGGGCGCGCCCTACACCCTCGTGGGCCCCTTGTGGTCTCCGTGACGTACTTCTTCTGCCTATATATCTTCATATAACCTAAAAACATCCGGAAGCACAATAGATCGGGAGTTCCGCCGCCAGAAGCCTTCATAGCCACTGAAAGCCAATCTAGACCCATTCCGGCACCCTGCCGGAGGGGGAATCCCTCTCCGGTGGCCATCTTCATCATCCCGGTGCTCTCCATGACGAGGAGGGAGTAGTTCTCCCTCAGGGCTGAGGGTATGTACAAGTAGCTATGTGTTTGATCTCTCTCTCTCTCTCTCTCTCTCTCGTGTTCTTGAGGTGATACGATCTTGATGTATCGCGAGCTTTGCTATTATATTTGGATCCTATGATGTTTCTTCCCCCCTCTACTCTCTTGTAATGGTTTGAGTTTCCCCTTTGAAGTTATCTTATCGGATTGAGTCTTTAAAGATTTGAGAACACTTGATGTATGTCTTGCCGTGTGTATCTGTGGTGACAATGGGATACCACGTGATTCACTTGACGTATGTTTTGGTGATCAACTTGCGGGTTCCGCCCATGAACCTATGCATAGGGGTTGGCACATGTTTTCGTCGTGATTCTCCGGTAGAAACTTTGGGGCACTCTTTGAGGTCCTTTGTGTTGGTTGAATAGATGAATCTGAGATTGTGTGATGCATATCGTATAATCATACCCACGGATACTTGAGGTGACATTGGAGTGTCTAGGTGACATTAGGGTTTTGGTTGATGTGTGTCTTAAGGTGTTATTCTAGTACGAACTCTAGGGCTGTTTGTGACACTTATAGGAATAGCCCAACGAATTTATTGGAAAGAATAACTTTGAGGTGGTTTCGTACCCTACGATAATCTCTTCGTTCGTTCTCCGCTATTAGTGACTTTGGAGTGACTCTTTGTTGCATGTTGAGGGATAGTTATGTGATCCAATTATGTTAGTATTGTTGAGGGAACTTGCACTAGTGAAAGTATGAACCCTAGGCCTTGTTTACTATCATTGCAATACCGTTTACGCTCTCTTTTATCATTCATTACCTTGCTGTTTTTATAATTTCAGATTAGAAAAACTATATTCTACTATCCATATTGCATCTGTATCACCATCTCTTCGCCGAACTAGTGCACCTATACAATTTACCATTGTATTGGGTGTGTTGGGGACACAAGAGACTCTTTGTTATTTGGTTGCAGGGTTGCTTGAGAGAGACCATCTTCATCCTACGACTCCTACGGATTGATAAACCTTAGGTCATCCACTTGAGGGAAATTTGCTACTGTCCTACAAACCTCTACACTTGGAGGCCCAACAACGTGTACAAGAAGAAGGTTGTGTAGTAGATTTCAGACATCAAATCACAATGCCGCACCTTCCCAAACGGACGAAGCAACAATTATTTCACACTTCGGTTCGCCATCATCTCAAACCACGTAGTATTGCTTCTGCCTCAAGAGGGACAGGCGCATCGCCTTGGTACATCATCACACGTGGCACCGCATGACAGGCCATGCTCCCCCGCCGATCGCTCGGTAAAATCACCTCATTTTTACTATACTTCCTCCGTATCGGTTTACTACATGGCATGCACGTCATTCTAGGTTGAGAATTTAACTGGCTATATATGTGATGAACAGTACTCTAGCCTTTTAAAAAATGTATACTTTTGTATAGTAGTACTATTGATGGATTGCGCCATGGAGCAAAAATTGAAATTGAAAAAAAGGTGGCACATATAGAGAGCGCTCGCCGCCAAATTATGCATATAGTATTATTAAAAAAGCTAGTACGTGCTTAATTGGGGTGCTAAATTCTATTAAAGAAATACTAGTAGTATGTACATACTGAAGAGTTAAATAAACGAGAAGAAACATAACATAGTTCTGCTGGGGGCTCAACACAACACACCCCTCAAATTAAACTAAGCACACCTGAAATTAAACTATGCAACTAATCTGGTAGACACTGCATTAGAAGTTTAGAACCACCATGAGCAACGACACTGCCAGCTTACTCGGAGTCCTCGTCCACGTCCTCGACTTCGTCCTTGTCCCTCTCCCTCTTGGCCGATACTTCTTTGCTTGAACCGCACACTTGGCTGTTGCTCTTCATCCAACCTTTGTAGATATTGAAGCAAAGGTAGCCATCCATTGCAGCGTAGTGGATGTGGTCTATATATAGTACATTCCGCTGCCATGCATGACGATGAAACGTGTATGGAGGTTTCTCCAGTTTATCGTACGAAGGATGAACCATGGCTCCTGCTAGGGTCAGCATTGAAGGCTGATGAGAGGACACCGGCTGCTTCTTCTGGAGGTCGAAGGGGTTGCCTACAACGAGACCTATCCGACGCAGGACATCCATGTCGTTCTTAAAATCTACAGTAACGAATTTCACTGTTTTGTCCTTGAGGAGGTTCTTAAAATCCTGGCACTCAACATCGACATGGCATATGTGGTAGACCAAGCAAACGTTATGTACGCAAACTTGGATCACGGCGGGCTTCTTCCTCTCTTCGTCCTTTAGATCCTTCTCTGGTCCCAGGACTGTGGTGTACTCAACATCTAGCCCAGCGACCCACTCATCATCTGAGTTTTCGAACATGCGTCTGAAGTGAGAAAGGCATCCTTTCACCATCGCGAAAGAACGGGTGTAGATGACGTCGAACTCATCGCCGGTGATGATTCTAACCTTGTACTCAACTGACGATCGTGGAGATTTGGGACGCCATGGATTTGGGAGGAGGGTTAGGATTAGTGGAACTGCCGTAATGTGAATGGACGGGACGACTAGGAGAGAACCGCCACAGTATTGAAGGACGTGCGGGATGAGTAGGAGCGAACTGCCAGCGTGTGAACGGCAGGGTAGTGGCTTTCCATTCTCCCATGATACGGGCTTCCGAGAGCCATTGGATCTGAGATCGAATGGTTGCATGGCGTGATTCTAGACCTATGGGTGAATATCCTATCCTTGAGGGTTATTCTGCAAATTTTCAGCAACTTAGCATGCGACCGTTTGATCTCACATCCAAGGGCTGCCAGCAGCCCGTATCATGGTCGCGCCTACCACGACCATGGCGTCGCTCGCGCGGTCACGCCCTTGGAGATTTAACACGGTGCATTAGGCTATCTGATGTTGGCATGTCATACATAGTCATCACTTAGTCACTCATACTACAACAAGGTTGGCTATAAGGTTGGCTATAAGTGTATTTTTTTACTCCTCTCTATCTCTTTCTTCGTAATGGAGGTGGTCAGGAATCGGGAGACTCACGCCGGTCGTAGCGCCGCAGTTAAAATGATAATGGCAAGTCAAATCACGGGGCCCCACCTGTCCAGTAGTAAATCGCTGTCAAATCACACAGCCCTACGTTTGCAGCAGCCTACTCCCTCGTCTTCTCGCGTCTCTGTCGAACCGACTAGGCGGAACTGGCCCACCTACCGCGCTGGAAAAGCCCCGCCCTCGACTTTTAAATACAACTACATCCGCGTAAGAATCCAATGATATACTTTTTGTGACATAATAATTCATATTTAGTTAGTCAAATGGATGACCTAGAACTACGTGCAGGCCCTATAAACCGAGACGCCTAAAAATAAAAAAACCAAGACGGAGAGGTTAGTTCAGCACGTATCTTTTTAGATCAATATAGTCGGGATTCACCAAGGAGCAAAACCAAGTGGCGGGCTGCTACTGTCGTGTTGGCGTAGAAACTCATGCAGGGTCAGTCCGCACACAAAATGGCGACACAATTAACAGGACCCCTTTGGCCGACATGTGGCTCATCCACCGTCTTGTTCCACGTGCGATGCACCAAATTACAGTTAGGAGCAGCGGTTGGAATTGGAGGCACCCCGGTCGTAGCGCCGCAGTAGTAGAAAATGAGCGATGAGGGGTCAAATCACAAAGCCCCACCTTTCCCGCATTAAGCTGGACGGACGAAGCAACCATCATTTCACTCTAGGGCGCAAGAGCATAAAGAAAAGAGAAAACAATGATGCGTGCGGCAGCAACCTAGGGCACCCTAGGGTAGGGGTCTCCACTACAGATCCTTTTTTTTGAAAGCGCCTCCACTACAAATCGGCTTCTCCCTCGTCCTCTTGAAGAAAACCGATGATGAGTGCGGCGGTAGGGTTTGTAGGAGTACTATGGCGTGCGGGGCCACGTCATAGTAAACGGGTTTGAGTCGACGCCTTAAATATGTGTGGGCCGCTTGGTTTTACGGGAACGATGCAGCATTTTGGGTTCGGGGACCAGTGAAGATATAGTACGTACAAAAAATTGTGGACGTAGGTTGGACCGAAAGGCAATGATGCATGGGCCCTGCATTTTGATATACCCGGGGCCCCGTGAAATTTGCTACTCTACTCAAAATTAGTAAGGTACACATGTATTGAACGCATGAGATTTTGAAACCAAATTATGAATAAATGCACACTATAGCATGTAAAGCTTTGAGTCATATATCCATGATGTAGATGTTCGTTTAGTTCTTATAGTTCATCTCATTCAAAATCAATTAGTTTTATAAAAATGTTAAGATTCATGGGGTTGTGCATTGTAAATCATAAAGTAAAAAACAAATAATGGCAATTCATTTTGAAAAAATAATCAATTATGATACAGAAGATTCTAGAACAAAGGAGAAGTGCTTGTTTTTTGAGGTTTGTGCATTATGCTTAAGTTCAACAATGGAGTCTTCTAAATTGTACATGTGGCAGATCTAGTGGAATGTTGATGATATCCAACGACTAGTAGTGCTCGGATTTGCCTATCTCTGCACTGTCGGGTTAGCTTCATCCATCGACCATCTTTCAAAGTTATTGGCACACTATATAGTTCTTGTGCCATAGTTGCATGTTTTGGAGAAAAGCTACTAGTGGGTTGTGTTATCTATTTAGGAATAGAAGATGTATACATGGAAGTTGTAGGGAAAGAGATGACATGGAGCATCTCAATTCCTATGAGTAGGGATTGGAAAAGAGATGTCATTTGGTTCACATCATAGGAACTTTTCTATTGAATCTAGAGATGACATGTATCTCAATTCCTACTAGGAGGGATTAGAAAAGAGATGTAATTTGGTTCATATCATAGGAACTTTTCTATTGAATATACACTAATGTTTATTTTCCTTTGAAATTAAGGGAGTATAGGAATCCATTCATATGAACCAAGTGGCTCTAAAGCTATAGAAATGATATCATGTTTATTTCCTTTGAAATGTGGAGTATATGAATCTATTCCTATGAACCAATTGGCTCTAAAGGAAAAAATCCTATAAAAATCATATCATATAGAGTTCCTATGATATTCCTCGACACTAAAGGATGCTTGAAATTGCTGCGGGTGATACGATGGTCTTTCTTTGTAGACTCCTCACCCATCTTTATAGTTACCTCTCGAAGATGAATGAAATGATATATACATGGTATTCTACATGTGCAATTTGGTACATGAAAACTCGGTAGAAGTTTGTGAGGTTTGAATTTTCAATAAAGTTATATGCACTGCATTTCGGAACGGAGGGAGCATACGACAGTTTCTAACACTCACGTGGAAGATTTGTGTGTAGGAGGAGTGGCTGTTCTGTTAAATGAGATGGCAAAACTGAGACTGTCGGATGCCAATCTAACGGTTCTTACGGTGTTCCTCAGGAAAAGGCTTGTGGCGAACGTTTGTCGGATAATGATTTACGGACACATGCATTGAATTGATACATGCCCCCTCTCTATCACGCACACGCACCCTCACGAGTCACGACTCTCCCGAGTCCTCTCGCAGACTCGCACGTCGCACCCATCGTCTATCTGCAGGTAGACGTCATGCACATATGTGCTCTTCACACCCTACCCTTAGAACTTCTAAAAAACAAAAGACGGCGCGCACATTTTATTTTAGCTCACACGTCACACACTTATACTATTACTCTTGCGGCGAACGTTCTTTGGGCATAGTATATTGTACTCTCACGAAGAGAAGTGGTGCACGCACGCACTAGTTCTCTCACACCCACTCGCGGGTACACGTAGGAGCGCATTTTTTTGAAGCTGGTACAACAAAATCACTCCACTACATATAAAAGCAGGAGCCTTAGCGCTTGCTTTACTAGGGTTCCTCTCGTTCACTCTCTCATGCTCTCCAGATCTAAGCAACACATAGGTGGCCACACTCTCTCTCAGCTCACGGCTAGTCACAAATTCGGCCAGACAACCTCGACCGGGGCAGGGGTGTAGGTGCATCGTTCACGCTGTCGTCGGCGGCGAGGGAGGAGACCAACGGCTGCCCGCGCGTCCCGATCGGCAACCGTGCCATTCTCTCCGAGAGAGCACCGACTCGGGAGGGCCTCCGACCCCTTCTTCCTCCCTACGGTATTGTGGCCAAGATGTGGCCTCCCGACGCCGTCTTTGCCACATGCCGACGACCCTCAGGTATATAATCCTTTGAAACCTGCCTTGCTCTACTGCCCCAGCTCCCTTCGTGTGGATCCTTTTCTACTTTCGTGCGCTGTTCTAAAGCCACCTAGACTTCTACTATTATTAGAAGTAAAGCTAGTTCATACAGTCGACTCAAAGAGTTGGTTCAAATATGGAAGAAAGGGGAAAGCTGTAGCATGAATCTAGGACTTGGTTCTAAGAGGAAACGGGGAAAGTAGTAATATCTGTCACTATTTAAATAATTGTATTTCGTATTTGTGCAAACAGGGATGTCTATCCCCATACCATTGTGGGATGTCTATCTCCTTATCGTTTCTATCCGCGCAATCAAAAGCACACACCTCAGTTTTAGTACAACTGCGCAAAATGAGATGGCTATCCCTCGTTGTCGTCATCTAACCTCCCTTCCTCAAGGTATCCCTACATTGGTAGTAACTAAGGTAGAATGACCAACGCAATCTAAAAGAAGCTGATTCGTACATTTTACTTCCTGATTGCAGTGCAGGGACGAGCGAAAACAATTGCATCCTAGTCCAGAATGCACTTTCTACCAGTTCATCCATAGACTGAGGACTAGCTGGCACGACTGCACGGCGGTTTTTTGGACAGGTGTGTGGACAAGAGGCATTGTGGTCTGCTTATTTCTGCAAATAGCGGTGCTTAAATTTAGTGGAATGCGCAAGCATTTCAACTGGTCAATACACTGCATGGTTCAGTTCAGCATTCCGGCTGAGACCACAATTATAATTGGTTATTCTGGAATGAGAGAACCTAACCCTGAATGGTGGCAACAAGAAAAAACCAGAGTGAACTCCAGGAAATTTAAGCCTACGGGGAGGCCCTTTGCTCAGAGAAGCCTTGCTTGTTTTTTTCCTGATTTGTAAACCTTCTCACAACTTATTCTTTTGATGTGAACTAGTATATGTTTGTTATGTTCTATGAATCATTGAGATGTATAAAATTGCTTAACTTATGCTTTTCAAGTTTTTTATGAAGATGAGTTTAATGTTAGTGTTCCACATGAGCGCTGGACTAGCGTGTGAATGTTTGGAATTTATTACATTGTGGCCTCAATTAACTGCATGAACCACTGTAACAAGATACATAGTTGCTTATATGTCAGACATCAAATTGTTGATTGTTAGCTGGTCGATAGCCTAGTGTTGAAGCGAGCTGAGCAAATGTGCCGTGTTTTGCACAAATGCTTACAAGTGGGGTAGCACCAACAGTGTTTACAAGTACTTATGTATACGTCACCGCACGGTTCTCGAACGAGTGCTCTATTTCATCAGAACACACACTGCTCGTATGATAAACCATGACAACTTATGTCTTACCATGCCATATTCATGAAAAAACTAGTGAGGACGCATCTGTTTCGGCAACAATTACGATGGTTCTCACATGATTCACGGGCACACAAAAGTACCAGCAGTTCCCATAGACGGATTCAAACAGAGTAATAGCCCCAGAGGGGTCGATAACATGCAAGGTTCGGATAATTAGACACAATCCAAACTACTATTAAACACTAGCTGGGGCAACTATTTCATGCCTCGATCTAATTTGGGATGGACACAAGACGGACCTTGCCATGAACATCATCGAGGACGTCCCGCAGCAGCTCAATCCTGTGAACCTTCATGAAGACAACCTTGTGGCCTTGCCACTGATAAACTTGTTTGTGGAGGCATACCACGTCATCTTCCTGCGTAAGCTTGACAAGAACAGTATGCCTCACAAATGAAGGAGTAGCCTTGAACTTCTTGTGCTTCAGTACACCCTGGACAACACGCCTGACAACAGTGAGGTTGGAATACAACTCTTCATTGGTATAACCGCAAATGGCTTCCAGGATCCAATAGCCTAAGAACTCTGTTTTCCCAGTGTGTATATTCAGGTCGTCCGCCTCATAGCGAGTTACATGTACAACCACACAATCCTTGTCTGCATTAGGGCTCTAATTGAAATGGAAACAAATTCTGAATTACTTTTTAGTATAAGAAACACAAGTTATTTAAACCACTATGTATAGCATGGCATCAAAGCTAATAAAATTTTGCATTATTAATCACCACATACTTAGATGAAAAACCACAATCGAGATCAGCAAAGAAGGAAATCACCTTGGGCAGCTCAGCGGGGGGGGGGGGACACATCCTCGAAGGGGGAAAACTGCTCTTGCAGTGCCACGGGGGCTGTAACCTCAAACGGGCCGTTGACCATCTCAGTAGTGGCCGTGAGCGTATCTGGGGTCGGCTCGATGGTTGCCTCCATCTTCTTGGAGCTCTCTGTCTTGTGGGGATCAGCCTCCCGCGTCTGCTCCAATATCGGCAGATCTTTGCCTGGTTCTCCTTGGTCCATCATGAAACTGATGAATACTAGGTGTCGGTGTCAAAACCGGCGGAACTCGGGTAGGGGGTCCTGAACTGTGCGTCTAGGCCGGATGGTAACAGGAGGCAGGGCACACAATGTTTACCCAGGTTCGGGCCCTCTTGATGCAGGTAAAACCCTACGTCCTGCTTGATTAATATTGATGATATGGGTAGTACAAGAGTAGATCTACCACGAGATTAGAGAGGCTAAACCCTAGAAGCTAGCCTATGGTATGATTGTATGTTGTCCTACGGACTAAAACCCTCCGGTTTATATAGACACCGGAGAGGGTTAGGGTTACACAAGGTCGGTTACAAAGGAGGAGATATCCATATCCATATTTCCTAGCTTGCCTTCCACACCAAGTACAGTCCTATCCGTACACGAGACAAAGTATTCAATTTTGTATCTTCATAGTCTAACAGTTCGGCCAAAGTATAGAGTCCAGCTGTCCGGAGACCCCCTAATCCAGGACTCCCTTAGTAGCCCCTGAACCAGGCTTCAATGACGATGAGTCCGGCGCGCAGTATTGTCTTCGGCATTGCAACGCGGGTTCCTCTCCAAATTCCGTGTACCTATTGAAATAGTGTCCGGCCTCTTGTGAATGTTGCGCTCCTTGGCTTCCACGCCCAATAATAGCCACTTTCCACGTGTCGAGCGAATGCGAAGAGCCAGGGTGTTTTTACATTTACCCCCTAGCTGTGTGAATGAGCTGCCTATTAAAAAGACGAGGATTCAGATCCAAATCACACCATACTCCCTTAGCGAGCCTTCATCGGAGCGCACCCGACAGAGATCCATTCCATCATGGCCAGTCGACGTAGCTCCTCCTCTCGCTCCCCTAGCCCAAGCCTGGAGATTGGGAGAGATGTTCCGTCCCGCACATCAAATTAGTGATGCTTCAGACCAAGGGATTTCTTCCCCCCGCGTACATGGTCCCGGTTCGAGCTGGGCTCGCCACCTATAATGGAGGAGAGAAAGCGGAGAGCCTTCCCAATCCCTCCAAGGGAGAGTGGGTATGCCTTGTCCCTCATTTGGTAAAAGGGCTCGGATTTCCAATTCATCTGTTTCTCCGGGGGCTCCTCGAGTTCTACGGCCTCCAGTTGCACAACCTTACACCTGCCTCCATATTGCATATCGCGGGATTCGTAGCCCTTTGCGGCCTGTTTTTGGGCTGCGAGGCTCATTTCGCGTTGTGGAAGAAGTTGTTCTGCCTTGTGCCCCGTTCTCAGAAGGGGTCAATATATCAAGTGGGCGGAGCCGAAGTGTGGCGTATTGCCGGGAGCGGATATCTGTCTAGAACCCCAAGGAAGACGTCCCCCTCCCGGATCCTATTCGAATTGGCCTCCCTGAGTTCGACAACGCTCCTTTGAAGAAGCGCCAGAGCTGGCGTCCATTGAGCTCCCTGGAGGAAGATGACAGGGACGTTCTTTACCTGATGAGCTAGATAAGTTTGTTAGCTCGATCCGGATTGACCATGATCGAGGTCATGGCCACATGTATTATGCGGGGGGTGCAGCCGCTTTAGTATAGAGGCCACCCCATGTGGGATTTCAACGGGGAGGATGACGCCACCCGCTATGGCCGTAAAGGGTCGGGATCGGTTGCTGACCTAATAAAGATCTTATCCACTTTGTACAAGGGTGAAGAGGAGGAATTCCTCCATGTCAACCCGCAGGGCGGATTTTCTATGTACAATCCTCCGAGCTGGGTAAGCGGAGACTTTTTCTCGCCCATCCGTTTCATATTCCCATAGTTAAGTATTCAGCCTAGCGATTTCAACGCAGGAGCTGCGCTAGGCTGTAAGGGAGATAAACAACCCCCCTCCACAGCCCGAGGACCCGGAACGGTCCCTCGACCCGGCCTCCCAGGAGGATCCGGACATATCTGTGGAGCTGATCGATGGGGTATTTTACCAATTGAGCAATGACAACGCCTTGGTGGCCATTACGGCTGATTACCCTGGGCTACTTCCAGCCTCAAAGGTAACTGAGACTGAAGTCCCAGTACTTTGAAAAGGGATCCGTCCCTGCATGTTTTTGATTACCGTGTAACAACCGTGTTTTGCAGGGGAGGTCCTCGAGGCGGAAGGCCAAGCCTGCAGCGACTAGCCAACAAGGGGCCGTGAGGCCAGGCAGGCTGAAAAGACACGCAGTCCGGATTGAGACACCAGCGCAGTGGTACAGCGCGCCGTCTTTATTCCAAGACATTATTCTCAGAGGCATACTAACGCCCATGCCTTCTTTCTAGGAAAAAGAGCGCTCACCGGACTATACCCGGAGAGGCTACTAATCGCGCCTCCACCAGCCAGGCTCCAAGGCCGGATTCGGAGGTGGGAACGAATACGAGGCATGCGCCGGGCGCTCCTCCGATAGAGGATGCGGATAGACTGTCCGCCACCAATTCCGAGGTGGAAAGTGCCATGAACCACAGGCGTCGCCGGACTATTCTTCGTGACGCTTGTTTCTCCCAAGAGGCATTGGATGCCTTCAACTCGGGAGATGAGTACCTCTGTGCCGCTCAAAATGGTCTAGCCAGAGCCACGGAGCAGTATGTAAAAGACATACGGGTGAGAAAATTTGGTGGTTATATATATCAGTAGCCCCTGAGACTTGAAACAGTTAGAATAACTGATTTAAGGATCATTTGTTATGCAGGTTCTTACAGAAAAGAATACCCAACTGTCCCAGGAGCTGGAAGAGTGCAAAGCCCAACTTCAGGCTGCACTGGCCGCAGCAGGGGAGCCCAAAGAGACCCCCTCTGGTAATATATCCTTCGAATGATAAGTATCATATAGAGTGCGGCGTATATGCAGATCTGACGATAAAATTGCAGATGACGCTGGAGTAAATCCGTATAAGCAACAACTCCTAAGCCAGCCGAAGGCTGGTGGGAGCGTGCTTACGAGGGTGAGGCAGGAGAAGAATGATCTCCTAGATGCCAACACCAAGCTGGGCGTGGAACTAAAAGGTGTTCGTGCCCAACTGTCAGACTCTGTTAAGGAGAATCGACGACTTCGACGCGGCATATTTATTGAGTGCTTGAACGAACTTTGAAAAAGAGTTCGCGAGGAAGTTGGCTGACAAAGTTATGTCTGTAGGTATGCTAACAGGTTGTCCTGCAGAGGAAATGCCCGGTTCTACGGGTGACCTTCTTCCTGAGCTCTCACAACTGCACGAACGAGTTCGGCACGTGATGCAAGGCGTCGCCCAGGCCTTGTGCCATCCGTCTCCATGCCCGAAGGCCTTGGAGAGCTTGCAGAGAAGCTGAAGGGAGCGCGGCGACGCTTCTAATTATGGAAGATATCGGCCTGCCGTCAGGGCGCTAAGGAAGCCTGGGCAATGGTGAAGACACGGTACATGAAGGCTGACCCGAACCACATGGCCGAGGTCGGACCTGTGGGGCCCGATGGGAAGGAGATCCCTGTGAGCTTAGTGTACGGCCAAGTAGAATTGGCCGCAAAGTATTCCCAACAGGACTGTAGACTAGACAGCCTATTGGATGGTATTGAAGAGGAATTCAACCAGTCAAATTGACTATGTAATTTAAAGTGACATCTATAATGCCTTCTAGCCGGATTGTAGATCGTTTGTCGTGGCGGACCTTTTCGCTTCAACCTCGGGACCCGACGGTCCGGAGTGTATCCGAATACCCTCTCGGTTATGTAAGAACCGGGGCATGCGTGGAGACCAGGCGTAGGGGTCATTAGTGCTTTAACAGACAAGTGCCAAACTAGTTATGTTATATTACATGGTTAGTAAGAAACATCTTCCAGGGAGAATAGTTCCGTTAGGGGTTCCTTTCCCTGGGAGGCATGCCCTAAAGTGCATGTCCGGACTGCGAGAAGAGACGCAGAAAAAACATCTGGGGGCACATAAATAAATAAGTGAAAAATCATCTTTAGTTCACCAATCGAATATTCCCTTAAGAACGCTAGATTTTGGCTTCACCCAGTCTGAGGTACACATCCGGCTGACCCGACAGTAACAATCGCAGAATTAACGGGAACGTAGGGCATAAATACAAGAGCCAGGCAACCTAGCTTGGCCAAAACTTAAGTCATATCAATGCATATAATGGTGAATAAAGGGTACATGCGGAAGGATAACACATGTGTTGGGCATAAAGCCCATATGAATAAGCTTCTGTTAAAGAACCCCCAGGTATGATGAGCGCGGATAGCGCGTCAGTTGCATGCAAACAAGGCACAAATGGGCCCCTAAAAGGTGTGAGAGAAAATAAAAGGAGAAGGAGAAAAATATAAGACAGATAGTGTATAAAAAATGGACAGAGGAAGGAGACGAACACAGAGTCCGGCGTTAGGCGTAGAATCTTCGAAGTCGGGCTGCGTTCCATGGGTTCGGCTCGACTCGATTATCCGATGCATCCCACAGACGGTACGCTCCACCAGTCAGGACTTGGTCAATGATGAAGGGACCTTCCCATTTGGGCTTGAGTTTGTCCTTTTTCTTATCCGGCAGGCATAGAACTAACTCGCCAATGTTGTAAGTTTTGGCCCATACTTCTCTGCTTTGGTATCTTCGAGCCTGTTGTTGATAGAATGCGGAACGGGCTTTTGCCACGTCACGCTCCTCCTCCAAGGCGTCCAAACTGTCCTGCCGATCGAGCTCGGCTTCTCTTTCTTCATACATGCGCACTCGAGGTGAGTCATGAATAATGTCGCAGGGCAGAACCGCCTCTGCGCCGTAAACCATAAAGAATGGTGTGTATCCGGTAGTGCGATTCGGCGTGGTCTGCAGCCCCCAGAGTGCGGAGTCGAGCTCCTCTACCCAATGCTTGTTAGATTCCTTGAGGGACCGCACTAATCTGGGTTTGATGCCGCTCATGATAAGACCATTTGCTCACTCGACCTGACCGTTAGTTTGTGGGTGATAGACTGAAGCATAATCAAGCTTGATGCCCATGTTTTTGCACCAGAGTTTTACCTCGTCGGCCGTAAAGTTCATGCCGTTATCAGTGATGATGTTGTGGGGGACGCCGTAACGGTGTACGACCCCGGATATGAAGTCTATCACCGGTCCGGATTCGGCCGTCTTAACAGGCTTGGCTTCTATCCATTTGGTGAACTTATCCACAATGACGAGTAAGTATTTTTGCTTGTGGGTTCCTCCTTTAAGGGGTCCAACCATGTCAAGCCCCCAGACCGCGAAGGGCCAGGTGATGGGGATAGTTTGGAGGGCGGTGGGTGGCATATGGCTTTGGTTAGCAAAAAGCTGGCAACCAACGCATCGTTGGACTAAGTCCTGAGCGTATGCCCGGGCCGTCGGCCAATATAAGCCTGTACGGAAGGCCTTGCTTACAAGGGCCCGGGCCGCCGCGTGGTGACCGCGAGTACGGCATGAATTTCAGCCAGAAGATTCCGCCCTTCCTCTTCGGAGATGCACCTTTGAAGGACTTAGGTGGTGCTTTTCTTATAAAGCTCTCCCTCATGCACTTTATAGGCTTTAGATCGCCGCACTATGCAGCGTGCCTTACTTTGGTCCGCGGGAAGTTCCTGCTTAGTTAGGTAGGCTAGGAATGGTTCTGTCCACGGGGCGATGACTGCCATTATTACGTGGGCCGAAGATGTTATTTCGTTGGCGGAGCCTCCAAGTATGTCAGAATATTCGGTGTCAGGCAGTGCGGTTGGGTCCGGGCTGTTATTTCCGGGTTCCCCTTCGCATACTACGGATGGCTTGAACAACCTCTCCAAGAAGATGTTTGGAGGGATGGCATCGCGTTTTGCGCCGATGCATGCCAGGACGTCTGCTGCCTGATTGTTTTCCTAGGCTATATGGTGAAATTCGAGCCCCTCGAACCGAGCTGACATTTTTAGGATGGCATTGCGATAAGCTGCCATTTTCGGATCCTTGGCATCAAAGTCTCCATTTATTTGGGATATTGCGAGGTTCGAATCCCCGCGCACCTCTAGGTGTTGAATGCCCATGGATACTGCCATCCGGAGACCATGTAGAAGGGCCCCATATTCGGTTGCATTGTTGGAGTCTGTACACATTATCTGTAATAGGTATTGAACTGTATCTCCTGTTGGGGATGTCAAAACGACGCTAGCCCCCAGACCAGCCAACATTTTGGAGCCGTCGAAGTGCATGATCCAGTTTGAATATGTGACGTACTCTTTAGGGAGTTCGGCTTCCGTCCACTCGGCGACGAAGTCGGCCAAAACTTGCGACTTAATAGCTCGCCGTGGCTTGTAAGTTATGTCGAACGGGAGGAGCTCAATGGCCCATTTGGCAATCCGGCCCGTCGCGTCGCGGTTGTTTATAATATCGTTAAGTGGTACTTCCGAGGCTACCGTTATCGAACACTCTTGAAAGTAGTGTCGCAGCTTCCGGGATGCCATAAATACCGCGTACGCTATCTTTTGATAATGCGGGTACCGTGACTTGCGTGGAGTAAGGACAGTGGACACATAGTAAACCGGCTTTTGAAGGGGGAATTTGTGTCTGTCCGTTTCTTGTTCGACGACGAGCACTGCGCTTACTACTTGATGAGTTGCCGCAATGTATAATAGCATTGGTTCGCCAATGTTTGGCGCGGCCAGGACTGGGTTTGTTGCCAATATGGCTTTTATTTCGTCGAGTCCGGCCGTGGCGGCATCCGTCCACTCGAAATGTTCAGTGCGCCGGAGGAGGCAATAAAGGGGTAATGCCTTTTCTCCCAAGAGGGAGATGAAGTGGCTTAGAGCCGCCACGCATCCGGTTAATTTTTGTATTTGTTTGAGGTCCTTTGGGATGTCCAATTGTGACAGAGCTCGGATCTTGGCTAGATTTGCTTCAATTCCTCTACCGGATACAATAAGCCCAAGAGCTTTCCGGCTGGTACGCCGAAAACGCATTTTTCCGGGTTGAGCTTGATGTCGTATGTTTGGAGGTTATCGAATGTGAGCCTCAAGTCGTCTACTAGAGATTCGACATGCTTGGTTTTGACGACCACGTCATCTACGTATGCCTCCACTGTTTTGCCGATCTGGTTTGCCAGACATGTCTGAATCATGCGCTGATATGTTGCGGCAACGTTTTTGAGCCCGAAGGGCATTGTGTTGAAGCAGAATGGGCCGTACGGTGTGTTGAATGCCGCTGCGGCTTGGTCTGGCTCTGCCATTTTAATTTGATGGTAGCTGGAGTATGCATCGAGGAAACACAATGAATCGTGTCCTGCGGTAGCATCGATGATTTGATCGATGCGGGGGAGGGGGAAGGGATCCTTTGGGCAGGCCTTGTTAAGGTCCTTAAAATCGGCGCACAAGCGCCAGGATTTGTCCTTCTTGGGTACCATCACCAGGTTTGCTAGCCAGTCCGGATGTTTTATGTCTCTGATGAATCCGGCCTCCAATAGCTCGGCTAGTTCCTCTCCCATGGCTTGTCTCTTAGGTTCGGAGAAACGCCGAAGAGCCTGCTTGACTCGCTTGAATCCTTTTAGGATATTTAGGCTGTGCTCGACCAGCTTACATGGGATTCCTGGCATGTCTGAAGGGTGCCAAGCAAAAATGTCCCAGTTCTCGCATAGGAACTCTCGTAGTGCGGCGTCGACATCAGGGTTTAATTGTGCCACGATGGAAGCTGTTTTTGTAGGGTCCGTTGGATGGACTTGGAATTTGACTATTTCGTCCGCCGGTTTAAAGGAGGTGGACTTGGATCTTTTATCGAGTATCACGTCGTCCCTGTTCACCGTGGAGCGCAACACAGTCAGTTCCTCGGCCGCTAGGGCTTTGGATAATGCCTCGAGGGCCAGTGCGACTGTCTTATTTTCGGCGTGGAGTGCTATGTCCGAATCACTAGCAAGAGTGATGATTCCATTGGGCCCGGGCATTTTGAGCTTCATGTACCCGTAATGGGGTATGGCTTGGAAGATTGTAAAAGCCTCCCGCCCTAATAGAGCGTGGTATCCGCTACTGAATGGGGCCACTTGGAATGTGACCTCTTCGGACCTGTAATTATCCGGCATGCCGAACACCACATCTAGTGTGATTTTTCCTATACAGCGTGCTTCCTGACTGGGGATTATTCCTCTAAAGGTTGTGTTGCTTCGCTCGATGCGGTTCCAGTCTATTTCCATTTTTCGAAGGGTTTCCTCATAAATGAGGTTCAATCCGCTGCCACCATCCATGAGTACCTTGGTGAGTCGAAAGCCGTCCACTATTGGACTGAGGACCAATGCGGCTGGTGCTCGGGCAGTTCAGAATTTAGGTTCGTCACTGGCATTAAAAGTAATAGTTGTGTCACTCCATGGGTTTATTGTTGCCGCGTGGTAGACCTCGGCAAGGTTGAGGAGTTTTCATTTTCGCATGTTATTTGATGCGAAAGTCTCGAAGACTGTTAATACCGTACTGGTATCCCTGGGCTGGTGCTCTGTGGCTTCTGGAGTTAGAAGATCTTTGCCACTTTTGGTCACCTGCCGGACTATCCAACATGCTCTAAGGCTATGAGTTGGTGTGGCGCCCTCTGCACTGTGAATTTTACAGGGTCCATTGAGTCATCCCTCCAGTACAGTTCCATGCCCTGTAGAGGGTTTTTGCTTTTTGGTGTTTAACCCGGGTGTCTGGCGATAATGCACCCTTTTATTTTGGACTGGGTTTGTATTCAAGGCCGGATTATCCCAAGATTTTATTTTGGTTTTCCAGGCGTTTTCCATCGCACAGTACTTTCGTACTATGGACACCAAGTCAGCAAAGCGTGTAATTTCGCGGCAACTTATGGCATTGAGGATTCCCTTGTCTGTGCAATTATTGCAGAAGAATGAAATTGCGTCTTCCTCGCGGCAGTCCTTTATCCTGTTCATGGCCAGGAGGAATCTGGCACAGTAATGGTGTACTGTTTCTTCGGGCTCTTGCCTAATTTGGGATATATCTCTTATGTTTGGGTGGGTGGGTGGAATTGAATCCGAATCCTCACCCAATCTGAGATTCAGGGGCCAAGGAGTTTCCGAACTTGGAAGTTTGGATTCTTGGATGTTTTCCAATGAATCTAGCCCACTGCCTGACTCTAGGTTCAGGTCTTGAGCGACGTCCTCCCCTCCGCGGGTATCCGGCTTGGAGGGATCGGGAATCCGGACATACCTAGTCCTTACGATAGATGAAGGGTTGCCGCATTGTTCCTCCACCACTGCAACATGATGGGTGACCTGGGGAGAGTTGATCTCTCTCAGCTCGGGTTTAGGCCCAATCTGATCGTAGTCTGTAGCGACTCCCAGGGCGGTGATGCGATCCAAGAGCTCATTTAGGGAAGAGAGCTCCATTGGATCTAATTGCTCAGCGAGTTCCGAGTTGACGTGAAGATTTCTTTCGATGACCCAAGAAGTCATCGTCGGTGCAGCAGCCGAACATGTGGTCATAAGAAAACCACCTAGTCGGAGAGTTTGGCCGACAGCCAAAGCTCCCTTGGCAACAGTGCCGTCTTTAAAGACGGGATGAGGCATCCTTCCTGATGGCGACGGCACAGCGGAACTCTCAATGAAAGCACCAATGTCGATGTCAAAGCCGGCGGATCTCGGGTAGGGGGACCCGAACTGTGCGTCTAGGCCAGATAGTAACAGGAGGCAGGGGACACAATGTTTTACCTAGGTTCGGGCCCTCTTGATGGAGGTAAAACCCTACGTCCTGCTTGATTAATATTGAAGATATGGGTAGTACAAGAGTAGATCTACCACGAGATCAGAGAGGCTAAACCCTAGAAGCTAGCCTATGGTATGATTGTATGTTGTCCTATGGACTAAAACCCTCCGGTTTATATAGACACCGGAGAGGGTTAGGGTTACACAAGGTCGGTTACAAAGGAGGAGATATCCATATCTGTATTGCCTAGCTTGCCTTCCACGCCAAGTAGAGTCCTATCCGGACACGAGACGAAGTCTTCAATCTTGTATCTTCATAGTCTAACAGTCCGGCCAAAGTATAGAGTCCGGCTGTCCGGAGACCCCCTAATCCAGGACTCCCTCGCTAGGAGACCACTAAAAGGAAAACACAATCGCAATGACAATGAAACAAAAAAGAGAGTGAAGATCGGTTACTGCTTTGCAAAAGATCTTTTTTTTCTCTAAACGAAAATATACAACCATCACGGATCCGCTTACCTTCCCTTCGTTCGGAGAGAAGAACAGTGGCAGATGCAAGTGTTGCCTTTCTTGAAGACAGTGAGGGAGAAGGGGATTCAGCGAAGAGTGAAATGATGGTTGCTTCATCCGTCAAACTTACACTACGGGGAGGTGGGGTTTTGTGATACGACGGCTCGTTACTGCCGCGCTACGACCGGGGTGACTCTCCACCTGCATACTGCCTTCTAATTTGGTGGATGGCATTTGGGCCCGCGCGCTGCATGGCCCGCATGTCGGTGAACAAAAGTATAATGGCATTCAGTAGAGGGAGACGTTGAAATGACCTAGGAGGAGCCAGAAGCGGTAGAGTGTCTCCACTGTACTAGTAGTAATTGTTTCTCTGGGCCCAAGACAAAACAGCCCATCCACACTAGTAAATAGTAAAATCAATTCAAAAGCCCATATATTTACTGAATTGGCGGATGGGTATGTCGAAGAGCAAAAAAAAGACTTTCAGGTGGGCAAAAGAGCTTCTGAACGTGTCGGGCTTCTATTTACAACATATTGTGGTCATAATCCAGTAAATTTTACCACCCAGGATGTTCATTCTATGGACCTGACCGATCCATTTGACTGTGACTGCCGAAAACAGTGCTGGAGATAGATGTTGTTGCCCTTTTCAATCTAGTTTTTTTGTAAACCTGATGAACAATTAACCCTCGTGCTTTTGTACAGTTTGTAAGCTGGAGTTAGATGTTCCTGCCCTTTTCAACTCGGCTGTGACTGTCATATTTTCTTTGAAACAAGGCAAATGGCTTGCCATTCGTTTAATTTAGAGTGAAATATTGTAACAAATCCCAACCAAGGGAAATAACATCACTCTTGCCGGCTGCTTGAGCTCACTGTGCATTACAGAAGCCAAGTGATTAGCCCCCACCAGTACCCACAAACTTATTTCAAACTAGCACATCAAATGGGCTGTAAATTTTCATAGGAAAGGCTGCATGACCGTGATAGATTTGGATTCTAACATTTGGGACCCGCGAGGAAATAGCCTATCCAAGGTGGTGTCGACTTACTAGCCAGTGAACAAATTATTCTGCCTACCAGCCATTGGATTGACATCCAACATCTGTCGTGTATCTTCTATCTCTTATCTTCTTCTTCCTCCAGCCGCCCAAACCAAACCACCCTGTCGGCTCCGCCTGCTCCCGCCTCCCATGGCTGGCTGCACCTCCGCCACCCTACCGTCCATACCCTCCAACGTTGGCTAGTCCCTCCTTCTATTCCCCCACACGTCCTGTTATTCTCCGGCGACGTCAGCCCCAACACGCACCCGCGCCCGAACCAGTCAACCCTCATACTCCCCTCCCCCTACGACTGGACCGGGGTATCTTCAACAGTTCTTGTTCGTTCTGTCCGAGGCCTCACCGTCGTCCTCCGCCTTGCGGCCTTGGTTCGCTCGCCGTGTGTGGTGCGCCACCCTCTTGCATTGTCAACATCGTCAACAACCGAGAGGAACAAGGAGATGAATGTACATGGAGAGGATGACAGTAGGGACCCACCAGCGTCATGGCAGTACGCAAGCAAGTGCCTCTATAGTACAAGCTCAAAAATATGGTTCCTCTTAATGGTTGGACATCTGGGGCTCACGCCATTGTCAATGTAGTCAATAAACAAGAGAATTACACTACGAGCGGCTAACACCAGGGACCCAGCAAGTCGCACATTTTTTTGAGGAACAAGCAGTTGTTATTTATACTAGTTTTAGCGATGGATCAGGCTAACAACGGGGCTGTGCGGGGGCTGTGGCCCGTCTAGCCAGGGTTTTATTTATGTTTACCACATCATGAGCCCAGTTGTGTTTTTTCTTGCTGAAAATGGCTAGCCCAGTTCTATTTTTTTAAATACCCAAACAAGGCCTACTTGCTTTATCGGCCCTGCTGGGCTGCAAATCTCTCAAGACGAGGAGAGTTTCATTCGGTTTGCCCAGAAATGGGCTGTACATTTTTAAAACACATCAAACCGGGAATTAGTTTCAATTTTTTTTCATTACAAGATCTTAAATCCCATTGATTTTTATGCCTTGACAATTGTTTGGATTTTATACTTATATAAATTATTTTTCAAAATAGTTTGAATGTGAATCGATATTTCTGGATGAAAAACAGTTGACCGCACCGAAATATGCAAAATTTCGTATACTTTTTAACCGTGGCCACAATATGGGGTGTAATGCTAACAAAAAGAAGATGGGCTCCGAAAAAATTCTTAAGAATTAGCAAATGGGCTGTACATTATTGGAAATAATGGCAGATGGGTTGTATGCTGTTTTCCGCAGATTTGAGGCTGACTTGTGCGCCTACTACAGGTTGACTCGTATGCTTACATAAAAAAAGGTTCACGCACACGCAACGCCCTGTAAACTTAGTCAACACACGAGAGCAGTGACTGTTGGATGTCCATCCAACAGCCGTCATGCTTCTTCAATCTCTGCTCTTCATGCTCCAGCCGCTCAACCAAGCGCCGGGGGGACTGCCTGCTCTCTCCTCCCGCGGCCGGCTATCCTGCCGCGTAGGCCTCACGGCCCCATCGTACTCCCATCGCTGGCCATCCCTCTACTCACCCACACATGTTGTTATTCTCCGGTGACGGCAGACGAACCAGTAAACCCTCGTACTCCTCCGTGTGAGAAACAACTGCCGAGTATTCCTGGCTCCGTGTCGTTCCCTTCCTAGGCCTCACCATCGTCCACGGCCCTGGTGCTCTCGGCGTGGCCTGGTCAACGTGGTCAATGAATGACATCCATCGGAAGTGGACTTTACGTGGAGAGGCTGACAGCTGGGTCCACGGCCGCACGTAAGGAAATGCCTCCTTATTACGCGTAAAATAATGATTCCTCCACCTGACAGCTAGGACCCACAGGAAGGGCCTATGTATTTCGTGAAAAAAACGTTCCCCCCGCTGACAGGTCGGACCCACCAGCTATATCTTTGCACGCAAGGAAGTGCCTCCTTATTATGCCCAAAAAAATGAATACCCCCTGCTAGCTGGGACCCACCATATTGTTGGACGGACTTGTGGGCCTACTAAGTTGACGGGGACGGAGGGCTTTGTCAACTTAGTCAATACTCTAGTGACCGTATGATGTCCATCCAACGGCCATAGTGCTTCTTCAACCTCTGGTCTTCTTGCTCCAGCCGCCCAAAGCAGCGCCGGTCGTGCCGCCTGCTCCTGCCTCCCGTGGCCGGCTGTGCTACCGCGGAGGCCTCACCGGCCCCATACTACTCCCACCACTGGCCAGGCCATCCCTCCACTCACCCACACCCCCTGTTATTCTGTGGAGACGGCAACCTCACACCACAGCCAAACCAGTGAACGCTCGTACTCCTCTCCGCATGGGCATCCACTGCCACGTCTTGCCCGGCTCCGCGTCGTCCCCTTCCTAGGCCTCGCCGTCGTCCACCGCCGTGGTGCTCTCGGCGCGGTGTGGTCAATGTGGTCAACGACCAACTTCCATCGAAAGAGTACTGTACATGGAGAGGCTGACAGCTGGGTCCACACCAGCGGCAAGGAAGTGCCTCCTTATTACGCGGAAAATAATTATTCCTCCACCTGACAGCGGGGACCCAGCGGACGGGCCACCAGTAATTTGCGAAAAAAATCGTTTCCCCCTGACTACTGGGACCCACCGGATGGGCCATCGTATTTTGCAAAAAAACGTTCCCCCCGCTATCAGCTCGGACCCATCGGAAGTGCCAACTTATTACGCACAAAAAATGAATACTCCCCCGGCTAGCTGGGACCCACCTTGGTGGGAGGCTGACTTGTGGGCCTACTAAGTTGACGGGGACGAAGGGCTTTGTTAACTTAGTCAATATGAACGATTCTAGCTCAAGTGACCGTACGATGTCCATCCAACAGCCGTAGTGCTTCTTCAACCTCTGGTCTTCTTGCTCCAGCCGCCCAAAGCAGCGACGGTCGTGCCGCATGCTCCTGCCTCCCGTGGCCGGCTATGCTGCCGCAGAGGCCTCACCGCCCCCTACTATTCCCACCGCTGGCCAGGCCCTGCGGCGACGGCAACCTCACACCACAGCCGAACCAGTGAACCCTCGTACTCCTCTCCGCGTGGGCTTCCACTGCCACGTCTTGCCCGGCTCCGCGGCCTCCCCTTCCTAGGCCTCGCTGTCGTCCACCGCCGTGGTGCTCACCGCGCGGCGTGGTCAACATGGTCAAGGAACGACTTCCATCGGAAGAGTACTGTACGTGGAGAGGCTGACAGCTGGGTCCACGGCCATAGCCCAGTTTTTTGTGATTTGCCAAGTAAGTCGCTTTGTTATGCCTGTTGGGCTGCAAATCTTTCAAGACGAGGAGAGCTTTCATTCGGCTGGCCGAGAAAATGGCCCATCAGTAATGAGAAATGGGCTGTACATTTTTAAAACACATCAAACCGGCAATTAGTTTCAAATATCTTTTTTTCATTTCAAGATTTTAAATTACATTAATTTTTATGCGTGGAGAATTTGTTGGATTTTATATTGATATACATTTATTTTTAAAATCAGTTTGAATGTGAGTCGAAATTTCGGGATTAAAAACAGTTCGGACCGCACCGAAATATGCAAAATTTCATATAATTTTTTAACCATGGCCACAATATGGGCTGTAATGCTAACAAAAAGAATATGGGCTCCAAAAAACCTTAATAATTAACAAATGGGCTGTAAATTATTAGAAATAATGGCAGATGGGCTGTATGCTGTTTTCCATAGATTTGAGGCTTTCCTAAAAAAAGGTTGACACACAAGCACTGACTGTTCGATGTCCATCCAACGGCCGTCGTGCTTCTTCAATCTCTACTCTTCCTGCTCCAGCCGCTCAAACAAGCGCCGGCGGGACTGCCTGCTCCCTCCTCCCCGCGGCCGGCTGTGCTGCCGCGCAGGCCTCACCGCCCCACCGTACTCCCATCGCTGGCCTAGCCATCCCTCAACTCACCCACACCTGCTGTTATTTTTCGGTGACGGCAGACGAACCAGTAAACCCTCGTACAGTCGTACTCCCCTCCGCATGGGAAACATCTGTCGAGTCTTCCCTACCTCCATGTTGTCCCCTTCCTAGGCCTCACCGTCGTCCACCACCGTGGTGCTCTCGGCGTGGCGTGGTCAATGTGGTTAACGACCGACTTCCATCGGAAGAGTACTATGCGTGGAGACGCTGACAGTTGGGTCCACGGCCGTAGCAAGGAAGTGCCTCCTTATTACGCGCAAAATAATCATTCCTCCACCTGACAGCGGGGACCCACCGGACGGGCCACCATATTTGGCGGAAAAACGTTTCCCCCCTGACTGTTGGGACCCACCAGCTACACCTTCGCACGCAAGGAAGTGCGTCCGGGCAAAAAAAAACTAAATGATTCGCCCCCTGACTGCTGGGACCCACTAGCTACATCTTTGCACGCAAGGAAGTGCCTGACAGTCGGGACCCACCTGGTCGAAGCGTATGTAGCGTTGTCATTCTGGTCGCGAACGTGTACGTACATATATACTGGTGGATGTAGAGGCGCGCACGTGTCGTAGTAGAGGCGCGCACGTAGCATGTACACGTACGTACAGCGGCCAGGGTGCAAGAAACAAAATATGACCACGTATGTGTACATACGGGCGGGGTCTCGAACGACTCGCGCATACGTACGGCCATGGCTCGTTGACATGGCTGGGTCGGAACGAAGAAACAACGTCGTCGTCGTGTTCATATGGAGGCAACGGAATGCGTCGTGTTCATGGGGAGGCAACGGAATGCATCATGTTCATTGGGAGGTAACGGAACGCGTGGGAGCCAACCGGCTGGGTTGGAACGGAATGCATGGTCGTGTTCATCGGGAGGGCTTGGAGGAACAGGCGATGGAAACAAGGCCTGGCGTACCGCACAACGGAGGAAACGGTCTTGTGTTCGACCGGCCACGTTCAAAACGGGATCCTATTCATCGGGAGGGGTCTGGCGTACCGCAAAACGGACGAAATGGACTCCTACGGTCGAAATGGGGGTCCTGTTGATCGGGAGGGGTGTGGCGTACAGCAAAACGGACAAAACAGACTTCTGTTGGAGCGCTACGGTCGAAACAGGGGTCCTGTTCATCGGGAGGGGTGTGGACTACCGCAAAACGGGACTCCAAGGGATACTGTTCATCTCCACCATTGACCTCCTCCAGCCTCCACGGGCTACCGTCGACCTCCTCCAGCCTCCACAGGCTCCTGTTCATCCAGCCTCCACCGCGCGCTACTCCACCGGCTACTGTTCAACCACCCATCCACGGGTACCCCTCCATCGTCTACTGTTCATCCAACCCTCCACACCATGGGGTCCTGTTCAACCACCCCTCCATGGGCACCCCTCCACCATCTACTGTTCATCCAGCCCTCCAGCACATCACGGGGTCCTGTTCATCCAGAGGCAACGCCACCGCTCACTGTTCATCCAACCCCCCCCCCCCCCCCCCCCGCAACACTCCCTGTTCATCCAATCGATCGACTTCAGTTAGCAGCAGTAGCGAAGGAATCGCTCGATCGGGTTCAGTTAATAGCCATCGATCGATCGCTCGGGTTCAGTAACGCGTAGCCTGCAGTGCAATCGCTCGGGTTCAGTTAGAGCCCAACGCCTCGCTCGGGTTCAGTTAGAGCCAACGCCTCGCACACACACGCGTACGTGTATGAGAGAAACGCGCATCACTCGGCCCCCGACCTCCCACCGTAACCGGGAACTCCCCGAAATCCCCCCCCCCCCTCGCTTGTACCACGGTTTTTTCGTCATGGACGGCCCAAAGAATGTCATGCAGCTACGTCTCCGGCCCGCCTAGGACGAAAAGCCCATTTTCTGTCATGATTTTTTGTCATAGAAGTAGGAGCCCACCACATCTATGATGATAGCGGGTTTTGTCACAATCATCGTCATAGAAGTGTCATATGTATGATGGAAAAAAATTCGTTCGGCCCAAAATGTCACGGATGTGTCTTTTTTGTAGTGCTTATAGTCTGATTGCCTAGTTCGTTGTGCTGAATACCTCCTTCGAAGGAGCCAAAACTGGGATAAAGAGTGATCAGGTGTATCCTGAACACCTCTGCACTAGTTACATGGGGGCAGAAGCCGACGACTGGCCAACTCTCAAATTTTATAAACGGCCGCACAGAAGGTAATATTTTGAAATAACAAGCGTTACATAGCGCACATGAACTCGTTTCATATCACAGGATCAAAGAGTACATTCATTCAAATATCACATCCTTAGCACATTCATCTGCCACAAGGCGAGCACTCTTCAGGACACTGTCATAATACTTTTCGGGGTAGCGACGCTCCTTGCCCTCCGGTGGCCCCTCCTTCACCAGCTTTTTGGCGTCCATCTTCGCCCAGTGAACTTTCGCCCGGGCAAAAGCCCTGCGTGCACCCTCAATGCAGGCGGGCCGCTTTATGACTTCAAGCCGGGGGCATGCGTTTACAAGCCGCCTTACCAAGCCGAAATAGCTGCCGGGCAGGGGCTCGCCAGGCCACATCCGGACTATGAGGCCCTTCATGGCCAGTTCGGCCGCCTTGTGAAGCTCGACTAGCTGCTTCAACTGGTCGCTCAAGGGCATCGGATGTTCGGTCCCAGTATAGTGAGACCAGAACAATTTCTCCGTCGAGCTCCCTTCCTTGGCCCGGTAGAACTCCGCGGCATCCGACACACTACGGGGTAGATCTGCGAACGCTCCTGGAGAGCTCCGAATTCGGGTAAGTAAAAGGAGAGTTTCCTTCACATGCTTGCTTTGCATAAAGAATGCCTTACCCGCCGCTATCTTCCTGACCGCCTCAATTTCCTGGAGGGCCTTTTGGGCTTCGGCCTTAGCATTTTGTGCATTCTTGAGGGCCTTTGCAAGCTCGGACCCTTGCGTCTTAGAGTCACGCTCCAAGGACTCATACTTCTTGACAAACTCCTGGAGCTCTTGCTGAACCTCGCCAACTCGGGCCTCTTGCTTCTCACGCTCGGCGCGCTCCTTGGCCGCTTTGCCTTCGGCCTCGGAAAACGCCTTCTTCAGGGTCGCCACCTCGGTCGTGGCCCCTAGCAAAATTCATGACGATCCTGTGATCTAACAACCAGTTTCCTCTTTCTTTATCAATAAACAGACGAGGTATCACTTGCGTTTGTTCTCTTCAAGCTGCCTCTTGGTAAGGCTGAGATCTTTCTCGGACCGCTCAAGGTCCCGCTTCAGTGCGGAGACCTCCGCCGTGTGAGCGGCAGTGGCCAGTAGTGAAGCCTGCTTATTCACGTAGACATATTCTGATTAGACTCCTGTGATTATTATTTGATCCTCTGTTCGGCCTTTCTTCTGAACACCAAACTGAGCATCAGGGGCTACTGTCTATGTTGTAACATTTTCTCACAATTTGATTACTTACCTCAAAGCCTGTTAGGAGGCTGGCACAGGCTTCAGTCAGTCCGCTTTTGGCAGACTGAATCTTCTTGACCACCACACTCATGATAGTGCGGTGCTCTTCGTCAATGGAAGCACCACGAAGCGCTTCCAGCAAATTGTCAGATGCCCCTGGATGGGCAGAGGCCATCGGCACAGACTTGCTGCCCCCGGCATTAGAGCCCATGGGAATCTTGCCCCTCGTGCGCCCAGCATCCGGAATGTCGCCTTGGGGCACTTCCGGAATTGTCTCCCCTTGGTTCAGTACCCTTTAAGACAACACCTCGACGTCGTCCGTAGGGCGGGGGGAGGAGGCGATCGGGAGTGAATCGCTGTTCATCTCCGACGGGCCCAAAGACTCATCCGAAGAGGATACGTTGATACGGGCTTTGGAGGGGCTGCATGATCATGTTCGACATGATAAGATGTAATAAAATAAAACATACCAAGAGCTATTATGGTATCTGGATACTTACGACTTCGCCAGGGGCTTGTCCCCGGGCAACCACTCCTTGTCGCTAAAAGCGGCCACCATGGAGCAGTCCGGAAGGAGAGTCCTTCCCTTCTTGGACCCTTCGGCTTCCCCTGACGGGGGGGGGGGCTTCCTTTTCTTGTCTCCTCCGGCTGGGGGGGGGGGGTGACTTTCCTTTTCCTCCTCCTCGTTTTCGTGGGAGGAGGGCGCCTTGGTGTTATCGGACGATGATTCCGATACGACCTTGCGCCGAAGAATTTTGCTAGTCCCCGTCGCCTTCTTCTTGGCGTTCTTCTCCGGCACCTCATAGGGTGCCGGAACCAACATCTCTATTAAGAGAGCACTTGCTAGATCCTCAGGCAGTGGGGCCGTACAATCGATCCGCTCCACTGTCGCGACCCATTCGTGTTAAATGGCATGGAGGCTTAGATCCCCCACATGATTATACTGCGGAAAGAAACGCCTTATGAGATATAAGAAGCTTACCAGATTGGCAGGGCGCTTTGCACTGAGTCCGCGATCCTCGGTAAGGGGGGGAGGTACCTCGGCGGACTTGAACATCACCCTCCAGATGTCCTGGTGTGTCATGTCGAAGAGCTCTCGCAGCGTCTGGTGCTTGACCAGGTCGAACTCCCACATATTGAATGCCCGTCTTTGACACGGGAGGATCCGGTGGAAGGGCATGACTTGGACCACGTTGACAAGCTTGATTTTCTTGCTTATCATGTTTTTAACACAATTCTGGAGTCTGGTCAGCTCCACCGATGAACCACAGGATAGGCCCTTCACTTTCCAGGAGGTGAGCCGCGTGGGGATGCCGGATCGAAATTCAGGGGCCGCTACCCAGTTGGTGTCACGCGGCTCGGTGATATAGGACCAGCCCGATTGCCACCCGTTCACTGTCTCCACATAGGAGCCTTCAAGCCAGGTGACGTTGGGCATTTTTCCCACCATGGCGCCTCCGCACTCCGCTTGCTGGCCGACCACCACCTTTAGTTTAACATTGAAGGTCTTCAGCCACAAACCGAAGTGGGGCTTGATGCGGAGGAAGGCCTCGCACACGACGATAAACGCCGAGATGTTGAGGATGAAATTGGGGGCCAGATCATGGAAGTCCAGCCTGTAGTAGAACATGAGCCCGCGAACAAATGGTGGAGGGGAAATCCCAGCCCGCAGACGAAATGGGTAAGGAATACAACCCTTTCGTGGGATTCGGGGGTAGGGACGATCTGCCCCTCGTCTGGGAGCCGGTGCACGATGTCTGTGGCCAGGTATCCAGCTTCCCGGAGCTTCGTAATGTTCTCCTCCGTAACGGAGGAGACAATCCACTTGCCTCCCGCTCCGGACATGTTTGGAGTGGTTTTACGGAGAAAATGCGAACTTGGGAGCTGGAGCTCGAGTGCGCAAGAATGGATGGGCAGGGAAGAAGAAGGCGTGGGTGAAAAGGAGGAGTCCTTGTCCCTTTATACGGGCGGATGAAGCTATGCGCCTCTCCACCTGCCTGGTAAACTCACTTATTCCCCAAGCGCCGTAATTGATGGCGCGGTTGGGTTACCCACACCCGTATTAATGAGAATCCCGTGATAAGGGGACACGATCTCTGCTTCGACAAGACGTGCCAAGAAAACCGCCTCGCAACACGTGTAGTAGCTGGTTGAGAAAAACGGTTCGAATAATGACCGGGCCATGGCGTGATGTCACATTATGAAAAGTTGTCAGCAGATTAGATTTGTGGAAATATTATACTCTCTACGATGGTATGTGGAATTTGTTTTGCAAAGCTGGACACAATCCTTGTGTTCAAAATCTTCTATGGAGTATTCGGAGAAGGAACCCGCCTTGCAATGCCGAAGATAATCTGCGCGCCGGACTCATTGTCATTGAAGCCTGGCTCAGGGGCTAAAGAGGGAGTCCTAGATTAGGGGGTCCTTGGACAGCTAGAATATATACTTTGGCCGGACTGTTGGACTATGAAGATACAAGATTGAAGACTCCGTCCCGTGTCCGGGTGGGGCTCTCCTTTGCGTAGAAGGCAAGCTTGGCAGTTCGGATATGTAGATCTCCTCCCTTGTAACCGACTCTGTGTAACCCTATCCCCCTTCGGTGTCTATATAAACCGGAGGGTTTAGTCCGTAGGACAACAACAATCATAATCTTAGGCTAGCTTCTAGGGTTTAGCCTCTACGATCTCGTGGTAGATCAACTGTTGTAATACTCATATCATCAAGATCAATCAAGTAGGACGTAGGTATTACCTCCATTGAGAGGGCCCGAACCTGGGTAAACATTGTGTCGCCTGCCTCCTGTTACCATCCGCCTTAGACGCATAGTTCGGGACCCCTACCCGAGATCCGCCGGTTTTGACACCGACAGGCACACCGAAATATCTACTAATAAAAAAGTGCATGCAATTGAAGAGATTAATGTTTTGAGTGGAAAGATGGATGAACTTATGAAATTGGTTGCTAATAAGAGTGCTCCTACTGAACCTAATGATATGCATTTGTCTACTTTGATTGAGAATAATAATGAATCTATGGATGTGAATTTTGTTTGTAGGAACAATTTTGGTAACAACACGTATAGAGGTAATTTTAATTCTAGGCCGTTTCCTAGTAATTCCTCTAATAATTATGGTAATTCCTACAACAATTCTTATGGAAATTTTAATAAGATGCCCTCTAAATTTGAGACTAGTGTTAAGGAGTTTATGAATTCGCAAAAGAATTTCAATGCTTTGCTTGAAGAAAAATTGCTTAAAGTTGATGAATTGGCTAGGAACGTTGATAGAATTTCTCTTGATGTTGATTCTTCGAAACTTAGATCTATTCCACCTAAGCATGATATCAATGAGTCTCTCAAAGCCATGAGAATTTCCATTGATGAGTGCAAAGAATGAACCGCTAGGATGCGTGCTAAGAAAGATTGCTTTGTGAAAGCGTGTTCTTCTAGTTTTCATGATAATAAAGATGAAGATCTAAAAGTTATTGATGTTTCCCCTATTAAACCTTTGTTTTGCAATATGAATCTTGATAATGATGGGATTGAAGATGAGCCACCTTTACTTAGAAGGCGTTCTAAAAATTCGGAGTTTGTAGATCTTGATGCTAAAATTTATAAAAGTGGGATTGAAGAGATTAAAAGTTTAAATAGTAATGAACCCACTATCTTGGATTTCAAGGAATTAAATTATGATAATTTCTCTTTGATGGATTTTATTTCCTTTTGCAATCCGGGCTAAATTCTCCTCATGCTTATAGTCAAAATAAAGCTTCTACTAAACATATTGTTGATGCTTTGATGCAATCTTATGAAGAAAAATTTGAATTGGAAGTTTCTATTCCTAGAAAACTTTATGATGAGTGGGAACCTACAATAAAAATTAAAATTAAATATCATGAGTTTTATGCTTTGTGTGATTTGGGTGCTAGTGTTTCCACGATTCCAAAAACTTTGTGTGATTTGCTAGGTTTCCGTGATTTTGATGATTGTTCTTTAAACTTGCACCTTGCAGATTCCACTATTAAGAAACCTACGGGAAGAATCAATGATGTTCTTATTGTTGCAAATAGGAACTATCTTCCCATAGATTTCATTGTTCTTGATGAAGATTGCAATCCTTCATGTCCTATTATTCTTGGTAGACCTTTCCTTAGAACGATTGGTGCAATTATTGATATGAAGGAAGGGAATATCAAATTCCAACTTCCATTAAAGAAAGGCATGGAACACTTCCCTAGAAAGAAAATTAAATTACCATATGAACCTATTATGAGAGCCACTTATGGATTGCCTACCAAATATGGCAATACCTAGATCTATCTTCGCTTTTATGCCTAGCTAGGGGCGTTAAACGATAGCGCTTGTTGGGAGGCAACCCAATTTTTTTTTCATTCCCTGATTTTTTCTCCTGTTTAGTAATAAATTAATTTATCTAGCCTCTGTTTTGGTTGTGTTTTTTGTGTTTAATTAGTGTTTGTACCAGGTAGAACCATTGGGAAGACTTGGGGAAAGTCTTTTTGATCTTCCTGTAAAAAACAGAAACTTTAGCGCTCACGAGAACTGATGCCATTTTTATTTGGAAAGTGCTATTTAGTTAATTATTTTTGAATATGATTAATAGATAAATTCGTCACGTACATAAATTTATTTTATAATTTTTGGGGTTCCATAAGTTGCGTTAGCTACAGATTACTACAGACTATTCTGTTTTTGACAGATTCTGTTTTTCTTGTGTTGTTTGCTTATTTTGATGAATCTATGGCTAGTAAAAGAGTTTGTAAACCATAGAGAAGTTGGAATACAGTAGATTTAACACCAATATAAATAAAGAATGAGTTCATTACAGTACCTTGAAGTGGTATTTTTTTCTTTCGCTAACGGAGCTCACGGGATTTTCTATTTTGAGTTTTGTGTTGTGAAGTTTTCAAGTTTTGGGTAAAGATTTGATGGATTATGGAACAAAGAGTGGCAAGAGCCTAAGCATTAGGATGCCCATGGCACCCCAAGGTAAAATTAAAGGACACCAAAAAGCCTAAGCATCCCCTCTTTCGTCTTCGTCTATCGGTAACTTTACTTGGAGCTATATTTTTATTCACCACATGATATGTGTTTTGCTTGGAGTGTCTTGTATTATTTGAGTCTTTGATTTTTAGTTTACCACAATCAACCTTGCTGTACACACCTTTTGAGAGATACTCACATGATTTGAAATTTATTAGAATACTCTATGTGCTTCACTTATATCTTTTGAGCTATATAGTTTTTGCTCTATTGCTTCACTTATATTTTTAGAGCACAGTGGTTGATTTGTTTCATAGAAACTATTGTTCTCTCATGCTTCACTTATATTATTTTGAGAGTCCCTTAGAAAACATGGAAATTTGCTATAATATAAAAACTTTTATAGAAGTGCATTGTGTCGGATTTCGGGTGCCGGCAGACCCTTGAGGTTCGGACACTGGGGTGCGCGCGGAGATCTCTCCCCTACCGATCTACGTCCGATCCTCTCGTGCGAACTAAGATGAAAATGATGAACAACACAGGAGACATGAGGTTTATACTGGTTCGGGCCACCGTTGTTGTGTAATACCCTACTCCAGTGTGTGGTGTGGTGCATTGCCTCTGGGCTGATGATGGACAGTACAAGGGAAGAACAGCCTCGCGAGGGGTGTTCTTGAGCTGGTGCGGTGTGTTATACTTAGTCTCCACTGGGTTTTCACCTCTCTTCCCCTCCTCTTTGTGGAGGCTAGCTCTATTTATAGAGGCCCTGGGCCTCTCCCCAAATAATTGAGCGGGAAGGGCGCCAACAATTGGCCATTTTGAAGGGGAACATCTAGTACAAGTTATCCTGACCAAAGGTGGTCTTCGGCTGCCAAAAGCACTGGTGATGACGCTGTCTTGGGCTCCATGGTGACCTCCGTCCAGCTGTCCGGCTAGTCTTGGTCTCGTTGCACCGAAATGGTAACCTTTGCCTGATACCTTGTCCTGTGCTTGCCCCCTTTGCACCAAAGGGGAAACAAGGACCCTGCACAGGCCGGCGCCCTCCTGGCGCCCGCCTGGCCTTGATCGTCATGGCTTGCGTCATAGGATCCTCGCGAGGTACCCTTGCATTGATCTCTCCGCCTCCTCATGAGCCTGCCTGATGAGGCCGCTCGTGAGGAAGCTTCCTGTCATCCACCCCGCGAGGCTTGGCCCCTCGCGAGGGTCTTGAGCTTGGGCTGGTGAAGATGGGCCGCACTGGGCCCCCACCTGAGCCACGCCGCAGGCCGCAGGCAGGCAAGTCTGGGGACCCCCGTTCCCAGAACGCCGACAGTAGCCGCCGGGCCCAAGGTGCGCGCGGGCTTGGCTTAGCAGAGAAGCGAAGGGGCAAGCGCGAAGCTCCGTGGGCCCTAACAGCCTGCGGCCTTGGGCGCCGCGTGACGGTTGATTGGACGTTGGCGTCTGCACTTCCCACGATGCCTCGGCAACTGCACGACTTGACAAGTCCCTGCATGGAGAGATATGGGTCATGATTACCTGAGGTCATGGTGCTCGGCGGCTGGCCTTTCCCGGCTATAAGTACGGGGCCGTGTGAGCTTCCTCAGTTCACCCCTTTCTGCTAGTCCGTTCTTCTTCTTGGCCACTCGCCGTCCTCATGGCTCCGAAGAGATTCTCGGCCACAGAGAAGGAAAAGGCCCGCCAGGCAGGGCCCGACTCCCCCCCGGCCAGGCGCGGCCGGGGTCGTCCTCGCAAGCATCCTGCGGTCCCCGCAGTGGCTTCCCGCGGCCACGGAGGCGGTTCCCTGCACGGTGGTGAGCGCTCGGCTGCCGAGGGCAGGCATGTCATGACCGCGCAGCCCCCCAGGCTGCGCTTTTGCTCGGCGGAGGTGCTGCCGGAGTTCGCCGTGTGGTCGGCGGACCCGACCAGCAGCTGGCTCCAGCTCCCCCGCTTCTTTGTAGGTGAGCTGCCGGCCAGCGCCCGGTGCGGCTTCTGGCTCCAGGCGGATGGTTGCTGCAGCAGGGACTTTTGGGCTTCACTGGAGGTCTCCCCTTCCGGAAATGGGGCCCTGACTCGCGGCTGGCAAATGTTTGCCTGCGCGCGCGGCCTGGTTCAGTGGTGCACCCTGCACTTCAACTTCAATGGCGACGCCACCCTCTAGGTGAGGGTGTTGGGGGAGGATGGTCGCCGCGCTGGGTGCTGCCCTGAAGATGGTGACCGCGGCCGCCTGCCCAGCCCCAGCACCGACCAGGATGAAGACAGCGCCAGGCGTGCCGGCGGCGGTGCTTGGGGCTCGCCATGTTTCGGCGACTCTCCCTCAGGCAGCAGCTCCTCTAGCGGTGGCCGCGACCAGCCCCCGCGCCGTTGTGCCCGCCTGGGTGAAGGCAGCGGGTCCACCCGCCACCGCGCCCTGGTGAAGCGAGAGGAGGCATCCGCCTGAACCCCAGGAGCAGCTTGAGCTTTTGCTGTAGGTTGGTGTTGGGCAGGTCATGTCCATTTTGTTTCCTTCCTTTCCTGCGTAAGAAGAAGGTAGTACAGGGCCCCGTGGGGGCGTGTTAGAACTGTTGCTGTCAAGTGTCGCGTTGCTTTTGCCATTTCTGCGCTATGTTTCCGTGCTGCGTGTCCATGTGCGGGAGTCATTTGAGCTTGGTGGAGCTTGACGCGGCCCTCGCCTCCGGAGGCTGAGGCCTCGCCGTGCGCTGCATGCCCTGCAAGGATTAGTTAGAGGGGTAACCTTTGGTCCCGGCAGCATGGGCGATCAGCCTAGGTCCTACATTTGTGTCGCGATGCCCGTGAGGCATGGACTGGGAGGGGTGCTCCCGCAGAGGACTCGGACAGGAAAGCTCCTCACGATTGGGGCACAAGACGCTCGCGAGGGCGCCCGCGAACATCTCTCGCGAGACTTGTGCGAGAGAAAACGAGGCGAGTGGATGAAAAAGACAGCGAGTCACAAGCCAGGAACGCCAACAACTCCAATAAGACTTCAAACAGGAATAAACACGCCAACTGCAGAAAGCAAATGAAAAAGTCGCGTCCGGCACCTATTCTAGTCTTTGACGTCTTCTCACTAGCGCGGAGCTAAGTGCTGCCACTAGGCATGGGCGGGAGCCCCCGAGGCCCAAGGGCGGCACTTCGGAGACTTCGGGGCTTGTGCAGCCCCACTCATTATTACGTGAGAGTGTCACGGGCGGCGAGCTTCACAGGCATTTGCCTTCTTCACAGGCACCGGGCCTTTCCCAAAACGCGATAGCTTCACAGGCATTGGCCTTCTTCATAGGCACCGGGCCTTTCCCAAAACGCGATAGCTTCACAGGGATTGGCCTTCTTCACAGGCACCGGGCCTTTCCCAAAACGCGATAGCTTCACAGGCATTGGCCTTCTTCACAGGCACCGGGCCTTTCCCAAAACGCGATAGCTTCATAGGCATTGGCCTTCTTCATAGGCACCAGGCCTTTCCCAAAACGCGATAGCTTCACAGGCATTGACCTTCTTCACAGGCACCGGGCCTTTCCTAGGCGCTAAGCCTCGCTCAGGGGTAGAACCTCCAGAGATGTTGAATGTTCCATGCGTTCTGGATGGGTACTCCCTCCGGAGTCTCCAATCGCGCGGAGCCAGGCCTAGAAACATGAACAACCTAGAACGGGCCCTCCCACATGGGAGAGAGCTTGTGCAGCCCCTCCCTGGAGAGAACCCGTATGAGCACGAGATCCCCTACCTCAAGGGTCCTGGGGCGGATGTTGCGGCAGTGGTATCGTCGTAGCGCCAGTTGATACCTTGCCGCTTGCAGTGCGGCTTCCCGACGGCGTTCCTCCCCCAGCATGAGATCCGTCCCGCGCATGGCGTCCTGTTGAGCCTCGTCAAATGCCAGGACCCGTGCGGAGCGACACCTGGCCTCATGAGGGAGAACAGCCTCTGCACCGTAGACGAGGAAGAACGGGGTCTCGCCAGTCGGCTTGGTCGCTGTCGTGCGGATTGACCACAGCACGGACTGGAGCTCGTTGTGCCAGCCCCTACCACAGGCCTCCAGCTTCTTCTTGAAGGTCCTGGCCTTGAGGCCCCTCAGGACCTCGGCGTTGGCTCGTTCAGCCTAGCCATTGCTACGGAGCCGTGCTACCGAAGCGTAGCATATCTGCGTTCCAAGGTTAGCACAGTTCGTTTTGAAGAGATTACTGGTGAATTGCAAACCGTTGTCAGTGATGATGCGGTTAGGCACCCCAAACCGGCTCAGGAGGCCCTTGATGAACTTGACTGCCGAGCCTGCCAGGATTGTGCGGACAGCTTCCACCTCGGCCCACTTGGTGAACTTGTCCACAACGACGTAGAGGTAGCGATAGCCCCCTGGCGCCCGAGGGAATGGGCCCAGAATGTCCAACCCCCACACTGCGAACGGCCATGAGAGGGGTATGGTCTGCAGACCCCCCGCAGGCTGATGGATCTGTTTAGCGTGAAACTGGCAGGCCTCGCAAGCCTTCACTAGCTCAACGGGGAGTACGTTGGGGCACACGTTGAGGTGATGCTCGATCACACCTCTCGGGACTCCTGCTAACTGATCAGGTTCCCACGCGAACACCTTCTTGTTCGCGCGTAGGAATCCGATCAGGGCCTTCTCCTGTTCGGGCTCGAGGTTGGCCCCTATGGTGAAGGTGGCGCCGGTGAACCCGTCCTCGTCGACCGGTACTTGCTTGGTTTCCGCCTTGTCCTGGGTGAACAACTGCTTATTTTTAGCTGGCGCAGCCCCCTTGGGCTCAAGGGCGTCGGTGCTGGTGGACTGTGCCACCGCGGCCGCCTTGAAGGCGAGTTGGAGCACCTGCAGCGCATCCCTCGCGTCTCTTGGCACGGTGAGGACGCCGCTGCTCCCGGGGATCTTCATGAGGTTGTACGACGGGTGAGTTGCCGCCATGAACCGGGCCAAGGCCGGGTAGCCGAGGATGGCGTTGTAGGGGAGGCCGATGGGGGCGATGTCGAAGTCGATCAGCTCTGTGCGGAAGTTGTCGTAGGTGCCGAAGGTCACTGGGAGGCGGATCTGCCCCAAGGAGGCGGTGGAACCGGCTCCGACGCCTGAGAAGGGCCTGCTGGGCTGGAGCCGCTCCACTGGCACGTGAAGGAGGCTGAAGGCCTCCATCGAGAGCACGTTGAGGCCGGCACCACCGTCGATGAGGGTCCTGGTGACGGCCACTTGGCAGATGGTGGGGGTGCACAGCATCGGGAGTGCGCCCGAACCGGAGGGGTTGAAGGGGTGATCATCCGCGCCGAAAGTCAGATCGGCCTCGGGCGCTGCCCAGCCCCGAGGGGCCTCTTGGCACTTGGATATAGCGCTGATCTGACGGGTGAATGGCTTGACGTGGTGGCTTGAGGGTGGTGCTTGGGAACCACCCAGGAGAGCCGCGATGACGGGCGGCGCTGGCGCGGCGAAACGGGCGAGGAAGAGGTCACGTAGCTCCTCCCAAGAGGTCACAGAAGTTGTCGGTAGGTGGAGGAGCCACATGCGCGGGACACCGGTGAGGGCCATGGGAAACCAGTTGGCCATCAACTGGTCGTCGACCCGGCCTTGAGGACGGCGTCCTCATACGCCAGCAGGAAAACCAGCGGGTCCGTCATGCCGCTGTAGCGCGGTGGCATCTCAGGCTTGAACTTGTGCGGCCACTGCACCCGTCGCAAGGCGGGGGCCAAGGCCTGGAGCCCCCTGGCACCAGCGCCGGCATCTGCTGCCGGAGCGGGCGGCGCGTCGTCCGCCATGAGGACGAAACGCGGTGTTGGTGGAGAGCGGGCCGTCGGGAGGGAACTCCGGTGCACCCCTACCTGGCGCGCCAAATGTCGGATTTCGGGTTCCGGCAGACCCTTGAGGTTCGAACACTAGGGTGCGCGCGGAGATCTCTCCCCTACCAATCTACGTCCGATCCTCTCGTGTGAACTAAGATGAAAATGATGAACAATACAGGAGACACGAGGTTTATACTGGTTCGGGCCACCGTTGTGGTGTAATACCCTACTCCAGTGTGTGGTGTGGTGGATTGCCTCTGGGCTGATGATGGACAATACAAGGGAAGAACAGCCTCGCGAGGGGTGTTCTTGAGCTGAAGCGGTGTGTTCTACTTAGTCTCCACTGGGTTTTCACCTCTCTTCCCCTCCTCTTTGTGGAGGCTAGCTCTATTTATAGAGGCCCTGGGCCTCTCCCCGAATAATTGAGTGGTAAGGGCGCCAACAAATGGCCATTTTGAAGGGGAACATCTAGTACAAGTTATCCTGACCAGAGGTGGTCTTCGGCTGCCAAAAGCACTGGTGATGACGCCGTCTTGGGCTCCATGGTGACCTCTGTCCGGCTGGTCTTGGTCTTGTTGCACCGGAATGGTAACCTTTGCCTGATACCGTTGCCTGTGCTTTCCCCCTTTGCACCAAAGGGGAAACAAGGACCCTGCGCAGGCCGGCGCCTGCCTGGCCTTGATCGTCATGGCTTGCGTCATGGGATCCTCGCGAGGCACCCTTGCATTGATCTCTCCACCTCCTCGCGAGCCTGCCTGATGAGGCAGCTCTTGAGGAAGCTTCCTGTCATCCGCCCCGCGAGGCTTGGCCCCTCGAGAGGGTCTTGAGCTTGGGCTGGTGAAGATGGGCCGCACTGGGCCCCCACCCGAGACACGCCGCAGGCTGCAGGCAAGCAAGTTTGGGGACCCCCGTTCCCAGAACGCCGACACATTGAATACTATGAGAAGTTTGATACTTGATAATTGTTTTGAGATATGGAGATGGTGATATTAGAGTCATGCTAGTTGAGTAGTTGTGAATTTGAGAAATACTTGTGTTGAAGTTTGTGATTCCCGTAGCATGCACGTATGGAGAACCGTTATGTGATGAAGTTGGAGCATGATTTATTTATTGATTGTCTTCCTTATGAGTGGCGGTCGGGGACGAGCGACGGTCTTTTCCTACCAATCGATCCCCCTAGGAGCATGCGCGTAATACTTTGTTTCGATAACTAATAGAATTTTGCAATAAGTATGTGAGTTCTTTATGACTAATGTTGAGTCCATGGACTATACGCACTCTCACCCTTCCACCATTGGTAGCCTCTCTAGTATCGCGCAACTTTCGCCGGTACCATAAACCCACCATATACCTTCCTCGAAATAGCCACCATACCTACCTACTATGGCATTTCCATAGCCATTCCGAGATATATTTCCATGAAACTTTCCATCGTTCCGTTATTGTGACACGCTTCATCATTGTCATATTGCTTGCATGATCATGTAGTTGACATCGTATTTGTGGCAAAGCCACCATTAATAATTCTTCATACATGTCACTCATGAATCATTGCACATGCCGGTACACCGCTGGAGGCATTCACATAGAGTCATATTTTGTTCTAAGTATCGAGTTGTAATTCTTGAGTTGTAAGTAAATAAAGTGTGATGATCATCATTATAAGAGCATTGTCCTAGTGAGGAAAGGATGATGGAGACTATGATCCCCCCACAAGTCGGGATGAGACTCCGGACGAAGAAAAAGAGAAAGGACATAAAAAATAAGAATGCCCAAAAAATGAGAGAAAAAGAGAGAAGGGACAATTCTACTATCCTTTTTACACACTTGTGCTTCAAAGTAGCACCATGATCTTCATGATAGAGAGTCTTCTATGAAATCACTTTCGTAAACTAGTGGGAATCTTTCATTATAAAACTTGGCTTGTATATTCCAATGATGGGCTTCCTCAAAATGCCCTAGGTCTTCATGAGCAAGCAAGTTGGATGCACACCCACTTAGTTTCTTTTGTTGAGCTTTCATATACTTATAGCTCTAGTGCATCCGTTGCATGGCAATCCCTACTCACTCACATTTATATCAATTGACGGGAATCTCCATAGCCCGTTGATACGCCTAGTTGATGTGACACTATTTTCTCCTTTTTGTCTTCTCCACAACCACCATTCTATTCCACCATAGTGCTATATCCATGGCTCACGCTCATATATTGCGTGAAGATTGAAAAAGTTTGAGAACAATAAAAGTATGAAACAATTGCTTGGCTTGTCATCAGGGTTGTGCATGATTTAAATATTTTGTGTGGTGAAGATAGAGCATAGCCAGACTATATGATTTTGTAGGGATAACTTTCTTTGGCCATGTTATTTTGAGAAGACATGATTGCTTAGTTAGTATGCTTGAAGTATTATTATTTTTATGTCAATATCCATGCCACAATAAAGAAAAATTACATTGAGAAGTATGTTAGAAAGCATTCCACATCAAAAAAAATTCTTTTATCATTTACCTACTTGAGGACGAGCAGGAATTAAGCTTGGGGATGCTTGATACGTCTCCAACGTATCTATAATTTTTGATTGCTCCATGCTATTATATTATCTATTTTGGATGTCAATGGGCTTTATTTTACACTTTTATATCATTTTTGGGACTAACCTACTAAGCGGAGGCCCAACCGAAATTGATGTTTTTTTGCCTGTTTTAGGGTTTCGAAGAAAAGGAATATCAAACGGAGTCCAAACGGAATGAAAACTTCGGGAACGTGATTTTCTCAACAAACGTGATCCAGGAGGCTTGGAGTGGGCGTCAAGAAACAACGGAGGAAGCCACGAGGTAGGGGGGCGCGCCTATCCCCCTGGGCGTGCCCTCCACCCTTGTGGGCCCTCCATTGCTCCACCGACGTACTTCTTCCTCCTATATATATATCCATGTACACCCCAAACATCCAGGAGCACCACGAAAATCTAATTCAACCACCGCAACCTTCTGTACCCGAGAGATCCCATCTCGGGGCCTTTTCCAGAGCTCCGTCGGAGGGGGCATTGATGATGGAGGGCTTTTACATCAACCCCATGTCCTCTCCGGTGATGTCTGAGTAGTTTACTTCAGACCTACGGGTCCATAGTTATTAGCTAGATGGCTTCTTCTCTTTCTTTGGATCTCAATACAAAATTCTCCTCGATTCTCTTGGAGATCTATTCGATGTAATCTTGTTTTGCGGTGTGTTTGTTGAGATCCAATGAATTGTGGGTTTATGATCCAGATTATCTATGAACAATATGTGATTCTCCTCTGAATTCTTTTGTGTATGATTGGTTTACCTTTGCAAGTCTCTTTGAATTGTCAGTTTGGTTTGGCCTACTAGATTGATCTTTCTTGCAATGGGAGAAGTGCTTAGCTTTGGGTTCAATCTTGCGGTGCTCGATCCCAGTGACACAAAGGGAACCGACACGTATTGTAGTGTTACCATCGGGGATAAAAAGATGGGGTTTATATCATATTGCATGAGTTTATCCCTCTACATCATGTCATCTTCCTTAAGCATTACTCTGTTCTTATGAACTTAATACTCTAGATGCATGCTGCATAGCGGTCGATGTGTGGAGTAATAGTAGTTGATGCAGAATCGTTTCGGTCTACTTGCCGCAGACGTGATGCCTATATACATGATCATACCTAAATATTCTCATAACTATGCTCAATTCTATCAATTGCTTGACAGTAATTCGTTTACCCACTGTAATACTTATGCTCTTGAGAGAAGCCACTAGTGAAACCTATGGCCCCCGGGTCTATCTTCCATCATATTAATATTCCAACACTTAGTTATTTCCTCTGTTGTTTATTTTACTTTGCATCTTTATTTCTCTTTATCATAAAAATACCAAAAATATTATATTATCATATCTATCAGATCTCACTCTCTTAAGTGACCGTGAAGGGCTTAGCAACCCCTTTATCGTGTTGGTTGCGAGGTTCTTATTTGTTTGTGTAGGTGCGTGGGACTTGAGCATGATCTCCTACTGGATTGATACCTTGGTTCTCAAAAACTAAGGGAAATACTTACGCTACTTTGCTGCATCACCATTTCCTCTTCAAGGGAAAACCAACACAGTGCTCAAGAGGTAGCAAGGGGTTGAGCATACAAACAAATAAGCGCATGGCAACCTATGCTTCCCTCTGCGAAGGGCCTATCTTTTACTTTTATGTATTTACTTTTATGCAAAGAGCAAAGTTTTCCTTCTATTCCTTTTTATTTTTCTCCTTTAGCAAGCATCATGTCGTGAGGAAAGATCTAGGAACATATGTCCAGTTGAATATAGATAGCATGAGTTATTACCATTGACATCACCCTTGAGGTGAATATGTTGGGAGGCGAAATTATAAGCCCCTATCTTTCTATGTGTCCAGTTGAAACGTTTTGCTCATGTGTACGCGGTGAGTGTTAGCAATCATAGAAGACTATATGATGGTTGAGTATGTGGACTTGCCTAAAGGCTCCGATACGTGACCCTTCCTGAAAATAAGATGAATTGTCGTTGCAAAGTTGACTAAGAACATAGTTTGTTGGTTTTTAATAGAGTTTTTGCTTTTTACTTCATTTGTGTGATGAATTGTTACTTATTCATGAGAAATATAGGATAGAAGTCTATGATAAAAGTCTATGATAAAAGTACTATGATAAAAGTCTTATGTTCAATTTTGTTGCTGTTATAATAATCTACATGATGCTTCCATGTCTGTATTTTGTTTTTATCGACACCTCTCTCTCAAAGCATGTGGACATGTTTTTCGATTTCGGTTTTCGCTTGAGGACAAGCGAGGTCTAAGCTTGGGGGAGTTGATACGTCCATTTTTCATCATGTTTTCTTACTGTTATTTATATTTTTATCCATAATAATGCTTTTTGGAGTAATTCTAATGCCTTTTCAATGCAAGGTATACACAAAGAGGGAGAATTATGGCAGCTAGAAATCTGGACCTGGAAAAGCTACATGAGGCCACCTATTCCGCACAAAGCCAAACAAGCTGAAACTTCATGGAGATTTTTTATCAAATATTTGAGGAATATCGGAGCAAATAACTACCAGAGGGGCCCCATCAGGTGGGCACAACCCACCTAGGCGCGCCAGGGAGCCCAGGCGCGCCCTGGTGGGTTGTGCGCACCCAGTCCCACCTCTGGTGCCCATATTTTGGTATATAGGTCGTTTTGACCTAGAAAAAAAAATAAGGAGAGGACTTTCGGGACGGAGCACCGCCATCTCAAGGCGGAACTTGGGCAGGAGCACTTTTTCCCTCTGGCGGAGCGATTCCGCCAGGGGAACTTCCCTCCCGGAGGGGGAAATCATCGTCATCATCATCACCAACAACTCTCCCATCTTGGGGAGGGCAATCTCCATCAACATCTTCAACAACACCATCTCCTCTCAAACCTTAGTTCATCTCTTGTGTTCAATCTTTTTACCGGAACTATAGATTGGTGCTTTTGGGTGACTAGTAGTGTTGATTAGATCTTGTAGTTGTTTACTATATGGTTTATTTGGTGGAAGATTATATGTTTAGAGCCAATATGCTATTTAATAGCCCTCTGATCATGAGCATGTTTGTCATTTGTGAGTAGTTACTTTTGTTCTCGAGGTCACGGGAGAAATCATGTTGCAAGTAATCATGTGAACTTGATATGTGTTCGATATTTTGATAGTATGTATGTTGTGATTCCCTTAGTGGTGTCATGTGAACATCAACTACATGACACTTCACCATATTTGGGCCTAAGGGACTGCATTATGGAGTAGCAATTAGATGATGGTTTGCGAGAGTGACAGAAGCTTAAACCTCAGTTTGTGCGCTATTCCTTAAGGGACCGATTGGATCCAAAAGTTTAATGCTATGTTTAAAATTTATTCTTAATACTCTTCTCGTAGTTGCAGATGCTTGCGGGAGGGTTAATCATAAGTAGGAGGCTTGTTCAAGTAAGAACATCACCTAAGCACCAGTCCACCCACATATCAAATTATCAAAGTACCAAACATGAATTAAGCCAACATGATGAAAGTGACTAGATGAAAATCACGTGCGCTTTGCTTATTATAAGAGACCATTTTGCCCTGTCCTTTGCCTCAAAAGGATTGGGCTACCTTGCTGCACTTTTGCTACTATTATCGTTATTTGCTCATTACGAATTACCTTGCTATCAAACTACTCTGCTACTTACAATTTTAGCACTTGCAAACATTACCTTGCTGAAAACCACTTGTCATTTCCTTCTGCTCCTCGTTGGGTTCGACACTCGTACTTACAGAAAAGAGCTACAATTGATCCCCTATACTTGTGGGTCATTAGTCTTCTTTAAACCTGTCATTTGCCACTTTTGCATCTAACTCTTGTGTTGCAATCTTTAGTTCTAGCTCTTGGATGCATTGCTATAACGCCTGCTACTTGTGAGTTGTGTAGGGATTTTCCCCGAAGAGGAAGCACTACCAGGGAAAAGCCTAGCAGTAGCATGGGTGTCGTGGGTGGACACGATCGCCTATGGGGCCACGGGCCCCTTTGTGGTTCGGCATGGGGGAGATCACGTTGCACAAAGAGCGAAGGCCATGAAGCAGCATGACGACGAGACTCTGGTTGTTTTTACCCAGGTTTGGGCTGCTGATAAGCATAAAACCCTACTCCTGCTTTGGTGGATTGGATAGAGGAACTCGACGACACACGGTGCTCAAACCCGGCAAGGTGGCCTCGGGGGAGCTGTTACGCGAGTACAAGTGTGAGAGGGTCCGAATCCTTCTCTAGGTTGCCTTGGACCTCCTTTTATAGCCCAAGGGGTAACCACAGTGGAAAAACAGACATTATCTTGTGATTAGATAGCCAACAGTGCTATCATACCTAACTCTAGAATTTAGGACAAAATGCCATAAATGCTACTTTAGGTGGCATGCGAGGGTGCATCCCCGGCAAGCTTATATCGCCACTTAGCTAGCTTCTTCTTATCATCTTGACACGCTCTTGACGGGTGTCAAATGGGTGTGATCTATATTCCAGTAGACCGCGACATGCTTAGTGAGAGCCACTTAGCTGCCTGGAGGCTTAACACCGCATCGATAAGTGACTCGCGTCGTGATGCGGTGTTAACTGGCTTGTGCCTGCCGGGGGGGGGGGGGCTTGCCGGGCCTTCTTGGAGGGGTGCGCTCTTAGATTTTCGGTCGCCCCGATGATGCGGCTGGCGTGGTTTGGTTTTGCTCTTGTTTGCTATATCGACTTTGTCGGCCTCTCCTGGCCAGCAAAGGACACTTCTCTTGGAATCTTTGCCTTGTATATTTGGCTTGGTCTTCTTGATACACTCCTTGATCTCACGAAGAGCGGTTTCTCTGGCTCGGCCTTGTGTTAGCTTGACTTGAGCTCGTACTAATGGGGTCAGCTAAATTGAGGTAGCTATTCCCCCGGCAAGCCCTGGCCATCGGGGTGGAGGCTTTTTGACCGTGCACAAGTCAGGGGAAATAAACACCCTTGTTTGTGTACCCCAATAGAAGCCCCGGGTGAAAGGATCGAGAAGAGGTGTCTAGAGGGGGGCTGATTATACCCTCAACAAGCAAAAGTAGCAATTTTTAAGTTCTTCAAGTTGAGGTAGAGGTTTAGCACAAGTTTAAGCATTCATAATACATTTCAAGCAAGCATGGCAAGAGAATGAGCAGCGGAAAGAGTAAAGCATGCTATTTGCAAGAAAGTAAAGGGATGGGATTGGAGTGTGCAAATGCAATGAAGACACGAAGATTTTTGGCATGGTTTTGATAGGTGGTGCTATCGTATGTCCACGTTGGTGGAGACTTCAACCCACGAAGGGTAACGGTTGTGCGAGTCCACGAAGGGCTCCACCCACGAAGGGTCCATGAAGAAGCAACCTTGTCTATCCCACCATGGCCATTGCCCACGAAGGACTTGCCTCACTTGGGTAGATCTTCACAAAGTAGGCGATCTCCTTGGCCTTACAAACTCCTTGGTTCAACTCCACAATCTTGTTGGAGGCTCCCAAGTGACACCTAAGCAATCTAGGAGACACCACTCTCCAAAATGTAATAGATGGTGTGATGATGATGCACTCCTTGCTCTTGTGCTTCAAATGATAGTCTCCCCAACACTCAACTCTCTCTCACAGATTTGGATTTGGTGGAAAGATGATTTGAGTGGAAAGAAACTTGGGGAAGTCTAGAGATCAAGATTCTTGTGGTTGGATTGTAATGTCTTAGTCTCAACACATTAGTAGGTGGTTCTCTCTCAGAAATTGAGTAGTGGAAGTGTAGGCATGTTCTGATGGCTCTCTCTTTAATAGAGAAGGGGGTGGAGGGGTATATATAGCCTCCACACAAAATCCAACCATTACAGACAATTGACCCAACTCGGTCAGACCGAATAGAAGAACTCGGTGAGACCAAATGAATTCAAAATGTGAATGTTAGGAATCTCGGTGGGACTGACATGATTAACTCGGTGGGACCGATGTGCTAGGGTTAGGGCAAAACCTCATCTCGGTGTGACCGATTGCATGAACTCAGTGAGAAGGATTTCAGCAACGAGCAAACAGAGAGTTGGTTAGCCAAACTCGGTGGGACCAATTGCATATTCCGGTGAGACTGAAATAATTGCAATAGGCAACAGAGAGTTTGCAAGGCCATCTCGGTGAGACCGAGATCCCGATCGGTGAGACCGAACTGATTAGGGTTTCTGGTAGTGGTTATGTCAAAGGAACTCGGTTGCGCCGGGTAGATTAAATTGGTGGGGCCGAGTTTGACTTTAGGTTTTGGACATATTTGGAAATGAGAAAGTGGTTGAGGGCTTTGGAGCATATTACTAAGCACTTTGACCAAGTAGACCATTAAGCAACACCTCATCCCCTTTTAATAGTATTGACTTTTCGTATGGACTCAATGTGATATTGGATCACTAAAATAGAAAATGAAGAGTCTTGAGCTTTACCCAATCTTTGTCCTTAGCATTTTGAAGGGGTTCCACATCCTCTTGTCCATGCCACGCCATTGTTGAACTTACCTAAAATATACTAGATAAAAGTATTAGTCCAACAATAGATATGTTGACATTAATTACCAAAATCACCCAGGGAGCACTTGTGTTTTCATCGGGCCTGAGGCAGACGCGTCGCTAGGCATCATTGGGTTAGGTTGCAAATAGTGCACGGACACGTGTCGAAGGAATGTTTTCCATGCAATTTTTGCCATGATGACCCATCAATCCTATGTCTACTCCACATAATTATCACATGTCGTGGAACAGTAGCCGTTAGTGAGTAAGGCGCCTGCAAAAACAACATCTTCCCGAAAAAGTAGTGAAGTGCCAGCCCCCGTGCATTTTCCCAATAAAAAGGCAACCCGAAGGGGCGTTGCTCATTCACATCCGCTTCTTCTCCCTTTATCTTCTTCCTCAAGATAAGAAACCGCTTTTGCTGCCATTATCCGCCCCTGGAAACTTTGCTAGATCCTTCACTTTTCCTTTGAGTCCAAGAGATGGGGCGAAAGGCGAGCGCCGTTGCTACCTCTTGAGCAATGCATTGGTTTTCCCTTGAAGAGTAAAGGGTGATGCAGCAAAGTAGCGTAAGTATTTCCCTCATTTTTTGAGAACCAAGGTATCAATCCAGTAGGAGACTACACGCAAGTCACCTCTAACCTACACAAACAAATAAGAACCTCGCAACCAACGCGATAAAGGGGTTGTCAATCCCTTCACACTCACTTACGAGAGAGAGATCTGATAGAGATAATAAGATAAATATTTTTGGTATTTTTATTATATAGATTGAAAGTAAAGATTGCAAAGTAAAATAGATGGGAAACTTATATGATAGAAGATAGACCCGGGGGCCATAGGTTTCACCAGTGGCTTCTCTGTATATAGCGTAAGTATTATGGTGGGTAAACAAATTACTGTCGAGCAATTGATAGAAAAGTGCATAATTATGAGAATATTTAGGCATGATCATGTATATAGGCATCACGTCCGCGGCAAGTAGACTGAAACAATTCTGCATCTACTACTATTACTCCACACATCGACCGCTATCCAGCATGCATCGAGAGTATTAAGTTCATAAGAACAGAGTAACGCATTAGGCAAGATTACATGATGTAGCGGGATAAACTCAAGCAATATGATATAAACCCCATCTTTTTATTCTCGATGGCAAATTTACAATACGTGCCTTGCTGCCCCTGCTGTCACTGGGAAAGGACACCACAAGATTGAACCAAAGATAAGCACTTCCCCCATTGCAAGAAATATCAATCTAGTAGGCCAAACCAAACTGATAATTCGAAGAGACTTGCAAAGATAACAAATCATACATAAAAGATTCCAGAGGATAATCAAATATTGTTCATAGATAATCTTGATCATAAACCCACAATTCATCGGATCTCGACAAACACACCACAAAAAGAATTACATCAAATAGATCTCCAAGAAGATCGAGGAGAACTCTGTATTGAGATCCAAAGAGAGAGAATAAGCCATCTAGCTAATAACTATGGACCTGAAGGTCTGTTGGTAAACTACTCACACATCATCGGTGAGGCTATGGTGTTGATGTAGAAGCCCTCCGTGATCGATTCCCCCTCCGGCAAAGCTCCGGAAAAGGCCCCAAGATGGGATCTCTTGGGTACAGAAGGTTGCGGCGGTGGAAATAGGGTTTCGTGGTGCTCCTGGATGGGTCTATGGATATATATATATATATATATATATATATATATATATATATAGGAGGAAGAAGTAGGTCGGTGGAGCTGCGCGCGGCCCACGAGGGTGGGGGCGCGCCCAGGGGGCAGGCGCGCCTCCCTGCCTCGTGGCCTCCTTGCTCCTTTTCTTGACGTATACTCCAAGTCCCCTGGATCATGTTTGTTCCAAAAATAACTCTCCCGAAGGTTTCATTCCGTTTGGATTCCGTTTGATATTCCTTTTCTGCGAAACACTGAAATAGGCAAAAAAACAACAATTTGCACTCGGCCTTGGTTAGTAGGTTAGTCCCAAAAATAATATAAAAGTGTATAATAAAACCCATTAAACATCCAAAATAGATAATACAATAGCATGGAACAATCAAAAATTATAGATACGTTGGAGACGTATCAAGCATCCCCAAGCTTAATTCCTGCTCGTCCTCGAGTAGGTAAATGATAAAAAAATAGAATTTTTGATGTGGAATGCTACCTAGCATAATTCTCAATGTAATTTTATTTATTGTGGCATGAATATTCAGATCCGAGAGATTCAAGACAAAAGTTTAATATTGACATAAAAATAATAATACTGCAAGCATACCAACTAAGCAATCATGTCTTCTCAAAATAACATGGCCAAAGAAAGTTTATCCCTACAAAATCATATAGTTTGGTCATGCTCCATTTTCGTCACACAAGAATGCTCAGATCATGCACAATCCCGATGACAAGCCAAGCCATTGTTTCATACTTTAGTAATCTCAAACTTTTTTCAATTTTCATGCAATACATGAGCGTGAGCCATGGATATAGCACTATGGGTGGAATAGAATATAATGATGGGGGTTATGTGGAGACGAAAAAAGGAGAAAATCTCATGTTGACGTGGCTAATCAATGGGCTAAGGAGATGCCCATCAATTGATGTCAATGCAAGGAGTAGGGATTGCCATGCAACGGATGCACTAGAGCTATAAATGTATGAAAGCTCAACAAAAGAAACTAAGTGGGTGTGCATCCAACTTGCTTGCTCACGAAGACCTAGGACATTTGAGGAAGCCCATTGTTGGAATATACAAGCCAAGTTCTATAATGAAAAATTTCCACTAGTATATGAAAGTGACAAAACAAGAGACTCTCTATCATAAAGATCATGGTGCTACTTTTAAGCACAAGTGTGGAAAAAGGATAGTAGCATTGTCCCTTTTTATTTCTCTTTCTTTGGGCCTTTTTTATTTGGCCTTTCCCCTTTCTTTATTTGGGTCAATGCTCTATTAATGATGATCATCACACTTCTATTTATTTACAACTCAATGATTACAACTCGATACTAGAACAAAATATGACTATATGAATGCCTCCGGCGGTGTACCGAGAAGGGCAATGAATCAAGAGTGACATGTATGATAAATTATGCATGGTGGCTTTGCCAAAAATATGATGTCAACTACATGATCATGCAAGGAAATATGACAATGATGAAGCATGTTATAAATGAACTGGCAGAAAGTTGCATGGCAATATATCTCGGAATGGCTATGGAAATGCCATAATAGGTAGGTATGGTGGCTGTTTTGAGGAAGATATAAGGAGGTTTATGTGTGATAGATCGTATCATATCATGGGGTTTGGATGCACTGACAAAGTTTGCACCAACTCTCTAGGTCAGAAAGGGCAATGCACGGTATCGAAGAGGCTAGCAATGATGGAAAGGTGAGAGTGTGTATAATCCATGGACTCAACATTAGTCATAAAGAACTCACATACTTATTGCAAAAATCTACAAGTCATCAAAAACCAAGCATTACTCGCATGCTCCAAGGGGGATAGATTGGTAGGAAAAGACCATCGCTCGTCCCCGACCGCCACTCATAAGGAAGACAATCAAAGAACACCTCATGTTTCAAATTTGTTACACAACGGTTAGCATACGTGCATGCTACGGGACATGCAATCTTCAACACAACTATTTATAAAATTCACAACTACTCAACTAGCACAACTCTAATATCACCATCTTTATATCTCAAAACAATTATCAAGTATCAAACTTCTCATAGTATTCAATGCACCATTTTTATGGAAGTTTTTATTATACCAATCTTGGATGCCTATCATATTAGGACCAATTTTATAGCCAAAGCAAATAACCATGTTGTTTTAAAGGACTCTCAAAATAATATAAGTGAAGCATGAGAGATCAATAATTTCTATAAAATAAAACCACCACCGTGCTCTAAAAGATATAAGTGAAGCACTAGAGCAAAATTATCTAGCTCAAAATATATAAGTGAAGCACATAGAGCATTCTAATAAATTCCGATTCATGTGTGTCTCTCCCAAAAGGTGTGTACAGAAAGTATGATTGTGGTAAACTAAAAAGCAAAGACTCAAATCATACAAGACGCTCCAAGCAAAACACATATCATATGGTGAATAAAAATATAGCCTCAAGTAAAGTTACCGATGGACGAGGACGAAAGAGGGGATGCCTTCCGGGGCATCCCCAAGCTTAGGATTTTGGTTGTACTTTAATTTTACCTTGGGGTGCCTTGGGAATCCCCAAGCTTAGGCTCTTGCCACTCCTTATTCCATAATCCATCAAATATTTACCCAAAACTTGAAAACTTCACAACACAAAACTCAACAGAAAATCTCATGAGCTCCATTAGTATAAGAAAACAAACCACCAGTTAAGGTACTGTAATGAATTCATTCTTTATTTATATTTGTTTTAAACCTACTGTATTCCTACTTCTCTATGGTTCATACTCTCCGATACTAGCCATAGATTCACCAAAATAAGCAAACAACACACGAAAAACAGAATCTGTCAAAAACAGAACTGTCTGTAGTAATCTGTAGGTTTCGAATACTTCTGTAATCCCAAAAATTCTCAAATAAATTGGTGGACGTTAGGAATTTGTCTATTAATCATATTAAAAAAGAATCAACCTAATCACATTCTCCAGTAAAAAAAATGGCAGCAAACCTCGTGAGCACTAAAATTTCTGTTTTTTTATAGCAAGATCGCAAAAACTCCCCCCAAGTCTTCCCAAAGGTTCTACTTGGCACAAACACTAATTAAAAGCATAAAACCACATCTAAAAAGAGGTTAGATGAATTATTTATTACTAAACAGAACCAAAAAGCAAGAAACAAAAATAAAATTGGGTGGCCTCCTAACAAGCGCTATCGTTTAACGCCCCTAGTTAGGCATAAAAGCAGGAATAGATCTAGGTATTATCATCATTGGTATGCAATACATAAGTGGCTCTCATAATAGATTCATCAGGTAATTTAAATTTATTTCTAGGAAAGTGTTCCATGCCTTTCCTTAACGGAAATTGGAATCTAATATTCCCTTCTTTCATATCAATAATTGCACCAATCGTTCTAAGGAAAGGTCCACCAAGAATAATGGGACATGTAGGATTGCAATCAATGTCAAGAACAATGAAATATATGGGCACATAATTCCTATTTGCAACAATAAGAACATCATTAATCCTTCCCATAGGTTTCTTAATAGTGGAATCCGCGAGGTGCAAATTTAGAGAACAATCATCAAATTCACGGAAACCTAACACATCACATAAAGTTTTTGGAATCGTGGAAACGCTAGCACCCAAATCACATAAAGCATAGCATTCATGATCTTTATTTTATAATTTTAATAGTAGGTTCCCACTCATAATGAAGTTTTCTAGGGATAGAAACTTCCAATCAAGCTTTTCTTCATAAGATTGCATTAAAGCATCAACGATATGTTTGGTAAAAGCTTTATTTTGACTATAAGCATGCGGAGAATTTAGCATGGATTGCAACAAGGAAATGCAATCTATCAAAGAGCAATTATCATAATTAAATTCCTTGAAATCCAAAATATTAGGTTCATTGCTATGTGACGTTTTGACCTCTCCAATCCCACCTTTACCAATTTTTGCATCAAGATCTAAAAACTCATCATTGGGACGCCTTTTAACTAAAGTTGACTCATCTCCAGTCCCATAATTATCAAGATTCATATTGCAAAACAAAAATTTAATAGGAGACTCATCAATCACTTTTAGATCTTCATCCTTATTATCATCAAAACTAGAAGAACACACTTTTATAAAGCAATATTTTTTAGCACGCATCCTATGGTCCTTTCTTTGCACTCATCAATGGAAATTCTCATGGCTTTGAGAGACTCATTCATATCATGCTTATGTGGAATAGATCTAAGTGTCAAAGAATCAACACCAAGAGAAATTCTATCCACGTTCCTAGCCAACTCATCAATCTTAGACAATTTTTCTTCAGTCAAAGCATTGAAACTCTTTTGCGAACTAATAAATTCTTTAATACTAGATTCAAAATCATAGGGTATCTTATTATAATTTCCATAAGAATTGTTGTAGGAATTACCATAATTATTAGAGGAATTACTAGGATACATCCTAGGATTAAAGTTTCCTCTATACGCGTTGTTACCAAAATTGTTCCTACCAACAAAATTCACATCCATAGATTCATTATTATTCTCAATCAAGGTAGACAAAGGCATATCATTAGGATCAGAAGAAACACTCTTATTAGCAAAAGCAATCATAAGTTCATCCATATTTCCCCTCAAAACATTAATTTCTTCTATAGCATGAACCTTTTTACTAGTAGATCTTTCGGTGTGCCATTGAGAATAATTAACCATCTTATTATCTAGGAGTTTGGTAGCTTCACCTAAAGTGAAAAGTGCCTCCCGCGGCCGAATCCAAAAGATTTCTAGAAGCAAAATTCAATCCAGCATAAAAATTTTGTATGATCATCCACAAATTCAAACCATGAGTAGGGCAATTGCGAATCATTAATTTCATCCTCTCGCAAGATTGTGCAACATGCTCATGATCAAGTTGCTTAAAATTCATAATATCATTTCTAAGGGAGATGATCTTAGCGGGAGGAAAATACTTAGAGATAAAAGCATCTTTGAAGTTGTTCCAAGAATCAATACTATTTTTAGGCAAAGAAGAAAACCATGTTTTAGCACAATCTCTAAGCGAAAACGGGAATAGCTTCAATTTAACAATATGATTATCCACATCTTTCTTCTTTTGCATATCACACAAATCAACAAAGATGTTTAGATGGGTAGCGACATCTTCGCTAGGAGGCCAGAAAATGGATCTTTCATGACAAGATTCAACAAAGTAGTATTAATTTCACAAGATTCAACATCGGTAAGAGGAGAAATTAGAGTGCTAATATAATCATTATTGTTGGTATTGGAAAAATCACATAATTTAGTATTATCTTGAGCCATCGTGACAAACAATCCAACACACATGCACAGAAGAAGCGAGCGAAAAAGAGGCGAACAGAAAAAGAGGGCGAATAAAACGGCAAGGGTGAAGTGGGGGAGAGGAAAACGAGAGGCAAATGGCAAATAATGTAATGCGAGGGATAAGAGTTTGTGATAGGTACTTGGTATGTCTTGACTTGTGCGTAGATCTCCCCGGCAACGGCGCCAGAAATCCTTCATGCTACCTCTTAAGCACTGTGTTGGTTTTCCCTTGAAGAGGAAAGGGTGATGCAGCAAAGTAGCGTAGGTATTTCCCTCAGTTTTTGAGAACCAAGGTATCAATCTAATAGGAGACTACATGCAAGTCACCTCAAACCTACACAAACAAATAAGAACCTCGCAACCAACATGGTAAAGGGGTTGTCAATCCCTTCACGCTCACTTACGAGAGTGAGATCTGATAGGGATAATAAGATAAATATTTTTGGTATTTTTATGATATATATTGAAAGTAAAGATTGCAAAGTAAAATAGATGGGAAACTTATGTGATAGAATATAGACCCGGGGCCATAGGTTTCACTAGTGGATTCTCTGAATATAGCAGAAGTATTACGGTGGGTAAACAAATTACTGTCGAGCAATTGATAGAAAAGTGCATAATTATGAGAATATCTAGGCATGATCATGTATATAGGCATCACGTCCGCGAGAAGTAGACCAAAACGATTCCACATCTACTACTATTACTCCACACATCCACCGCTATCCAACATGCATCTAGAGTATTAAGTTCATAAAAACATGGTAACACATTAGGCAAGATGACATGATGTAGAGGGATAAACTCAAGCAATATGATATAAAACCCATCTTTTTATCCCCGATGGCAATAATACAATACGTGCCTTGCTGCCCTTGCTGTCACTGGGAAAGGACACCGCAAGATTGAACCCAGAGCTAAGCACTTCTCCCATTGCAAGAAAGATCAATCTAGTAGGCCAAACCAAACTGATAATTCGAAGAGACTTGCAAAGATAACAAATCATACATAAAAGATTCCAGAGAAGAATCAAATATTGTTCATAGATAATCTTGATCATAAACCCACAATTCATCGGATCTCGACAAACACACCGCAAAAAGAATTACATCAAATAGATCTCTAAGAAGATCGAGGAGAACTTTGTATTGAGGTCCAAAGAGAGAGAAGAATCCATCTAGCTAATAACTACGGACCCGAAGGTCTGTTGGCAAACTATGCACACATCATCGGAGAGGCTATGGTGTTGATGTAGCAGCCCTCCGTGATTGATTCCCCCTCCGGCAGAGCTCCAGAAAAGGCCCCAAGATGGGATCTCTTGGGTACAGAAGGTTGCGGCGGTGGAAATAGGGTTTCGTGGTGCTCCTGGATGTTTTAGGGGTATATGAATATATATAGGATGACGAAGTAGGTAGGTGGAGCTGCGAGGGGCCCATGAGGGTGGGGGCGCTCCCAGGGGGCAGGCACGCCTCCCTGCCTTGTGGCCTCCTCGCTCCTTTATTGACATCTACCCCAAGTTCCCTGGATCACGTTTGTTCCAAAAATAACTCTCCCGAATATTTCATTCCATTTGGATTCCGTTTGATATTCCTTTTCTGCGAAACACTGAAATATGCAAAAAAAACAACAATTTGCACTGGGCCTTGGGTTAGTAGGTTAGTCCCAAAAATAATATAAAAGTGTATAATAAAGCCCATTAAACATCCAAAACAGATAATATAATAACATGGAACAACAAAAAATTATAGATACATTGGAGAGGTATCAGCCGTGAAGGGGAAGCAGGCAGCCGCCACCGCGGATCCCGCGACGGAGGAGAGGAGGATGAAATCAGAGGAACTAGAGAGGCAGCGACAAGAAGATGTGGTTTTCTCTCCGTCACACCTGGACGACAATACCTTGATCACAAGGCATGCCTATTTGTGGGGGAGGGAAACCAGGAATGGGCATGGAGCACCCGCAGTTCTGCCGGAGGGGGCCAAGGTTCCATCAGATGTGTACCGCTTTTTCTGCGCGTACATTCTCTTTGGCCTCTCTCCCCCCTTTTCGACTTCTTTTGCGCCATGATGACGGTGTATGGGTTCCATCTCATGGATTTCATTCCCAATGCTATGGCGTGCATGGCAATCTTTGCCCATATGTGCGAGAATTTCGTTGGAGTTGCCCCCAATGTGGATTTATCCAGGCACTTCTTCATTACGCGGATAGAACACAAATCCCACCGCTCGGGAAACATAAGCTGGATCCCCCAAGGCAAGAAGGAAGAATGGGATTATCTTCCTGGCCAGCAATGCGGCAAGTGGGAGGAATGGATGGCAGAATGGTGTTGGATCAAGGATGAAAAGGCGCCTGAGTTCTGTTCGACGCAGTCTGAGTGTGTCACGCACGAAAGTGACTGGAGCAAGTTGGGCCTCAGTGACGATAGGCTCCACCCGGTGTTGAACAGGATCGCCCGCCTGAAAGCTGTCGGGCTAACCATCGAGCACATGGGGGCCGATTTTAATAACCCACAAGTATAGGGGATCGCAACAGTTTTCGAAGGTAGAGTATTCAACCAAAATTTATAGATTCGACACAAGGGGAGCCAAAGAATATTTGCGAGTATTAGTAGCTGAGTTGTCAATTCAGCCACACCTGGAGATTAATTATTTGCAACAAAGAGATCAGTAGCAAATTAGTACGATAGTTTTGATAGTAGTAGCAATAGCAACGATAACAGTGAGAGAAATATTTTCGTAGCAAGTGCGACAATAACGATGGCAGTAGTAACATTGGTACGTGTCAGTGCTATACAAACGGTTTTTAACCCTTTCCGCGAAGGCATTTGGAACCGTCGCCTAGTGAGTGTGGGCGATAGGGGGTCCTTCCCACACGACCCAGGATATGCCTTCCTAGCACACACGCTCGGCAAAATGAGGTCGTGTGCGACCGACGAGCGCTCAAATATGAAAATACATACAGTAGAGCTAAAAAATACAATTATACAGGTGAAATTTTTTCCATCCGCAAGTATATCCCACACAGTCAGTCCCCGCTAAACATTTCGGTTCGTATGTACATCCCGCATAGTCGCTCCAAGGAAAACATTTCCGTTCATAGATACATCACACACAATTTTTCTTGTTAAATCGTTTGCGTTATTGAATGTATCACACACGGTCCGTAGAAGAAAATGTGTGGCAAAGGCTGTCCATCACACACATTATTTATGTGGTAAACGTTTGCACAAGGTGGCCTAACGCAAACAGTTTTCTAGAGAAAGTCGTGTGTGATTGTTTGTTGATCCGAAACGGTTTATTCCTAGAAACTGTGTGCGTTGCGTGAGGTCATCGCCCACGGTATTTTTTTCAATAACCGTTTGCAATAGCAAAACCTAATTAGCAGATAATTCGCCATTAGCAGGCTAATTGCCCTTTTATTAATAATCCATTTATTAATCTAATTGACATTCATATTAAGCACATACGTACTACTTCAACATCTACTTCCCAATACCCATAAGTTATTATATCCTACTCATGCAATGTTTGAGGATTGAAACTAATGCATAAAAATTGGGTAACGAAGAAGTATGATCAAAGTGTTACTTGCCTTGCTGACGGTCTACAAACCCTAGAGACTCGTAGTAGCACGCTTCGCACTCCGAAAACTCTATCGCAAACAAACAATGGCATACATAAGCACTCAAGCATAGATGCAAGGGTAAATCTCAGATAAGAAAGTCCAATCTGAAAGTTCAAATGACGTGCTTTGATTTGCAAAAAGAATCAATCAAATCGGAGCTACGAAACTCAAACTACGATCAAAGGAAATTCGAATCCAAATCTTCTTGAAACCAAATTTTAAATTGTCAAAATCATGTTCAAGTTGATTAACTGGAAAGAGGGGTTCGAGACAAAGATTTTGGCGTTGGTTTCACTGGATTTGGACAAACGGTTAAAAAGTTGCGAAGGTTTGAAGATCAGGGGCTACACTATGATAAAAATAATCGTGGATAGGTCCCTAACGAAAATAAAACAGAAAAAGAAAAATCTATCGGACGAACGTCGGCTAGACAAACGAACAAATTCGTTTGTTATAAGAACTAAACGAACGAACGTTCGCAGAATAGATCTAACCGAAGAAAATCTGAGGAAAACCAATCTATATAAAAAAACCGAACTAGATCTAAACCGAAAAAAATAGGCGGCGGTTTTCTTTACCGATTCGCGGCGGCGGGCGGCGGCTCCGGCAGGGCTGTGGCAGGGTAGGGCGGCGGAACGACAGTGGAGCGGCGACGAGCGCGGGCGGCGGCGGTGCTGCTGCTGCTTGGGGTTGCGGCGGCGGCGGCTGGTGAGACGAGGAGGAGGCGGCGGCCTCGGGCGGCTTATAAAGGCCCCCTGGGTCTCCGACTTGGAGAGGGGATCGGCACGGGGTGGCGGCGACCCGGACTCTCGCCGGAGTCCGGCACGGACACGGGCATGGTGGCGGTGCGGCGCTGGGGTTGACACGGCTCGGCTGGGCTGTTGGCCCAGTCGGGTGAAACTTTTTTTAAAATAAATTCCACCGAAGAATATCCTAATAAAAAAAATTCTAAAAATGCCAAAGACAATTTTCACCATCTAAATAGAATATTTAGAACAAGGTGAACATTTTTCTGGCCTAAAAATGCAATTTTGAAAAATGCATTTTTTTCTAATTCAAATAAAATAGCAATAAAATCCCAAATAAAACATTTATTTGATTTTAATATTTTCCTATAATATTCCCCTCTTAGTTTGAGAAGTCATAATATCTCCTCTCATTTATTTTATTATCGGAAATATTTCGGAGAGAAAAATTGTTAAAATAAAAAATGATCCTCTTTTCAAATTTGAGAAAATTCAATTATGAAAATAAATGAAATCCCCAACTCTCTCCGTGGGTCCTTGAGTTTCTTAAGATTTCCAGGATCAAACCAAAAATGCAAATAAAATATGGTATACATATGATGACCTAGGTATAACATCCAAATTGAAAATTGGGATGTTACAGCTTAACTCATGTGTGTTGATTTTGAACGTCAAAAATTTTGGTTCGAATTTCCCCGGTTCAGTGGTCATCCACGTCATTGCATAATTTCGGTACACAAAGCAGACTACAACACACCCACACTTCTTAATCGAGCAAGTTCAGCAATTAAACAGAGCTAGCTGACCTAAACATTACTCTAACAAATTAAAGACCAACGCTCTTAATTAAACAAAACAAAGAGTACTACTACGGCTAGTGCCTGTCGATCTTTGCCGCCGCCTCCATGTCCATCTCGCGCCCGACGGTCTCCTGAGGAAGGGGCTCCATGGCATCCACCGCACCATACTCGGCAAGCATCTCGCCATCCGCGTCTGCCATCTCTTTGGAAAAGGCCGCCACGAGCTGGGCGTGGGCGGACGCTCTCTAGGCTTGTACGGGCTCCGTCTTCGCAAGGTATGTGGCAGAGGAACGGATGGCTGCTCGAACGCTCTCGGTGATTGCCGGCTCTTTGGCCGTGGGTTGCCGACCGTTGTCGGAGAAGCTTCATTCGGTTTGTGCGATGATCGCCAGGAGCTGGGCGTGGGCGGTCTCCATCAGTGCTAAGGCCGCCGTTGCGGAACGGACAGGTGATGTGCCGCACTCGCCAGTTGTTATCCTCGAGCCAGATGTTGCTGCCGCCACCTGAGAAGCAACATCGGCTATTTGGGCTGCCATGGCCGCCCGATGCAGATTCCGTCCGCGCTCATGCACCTTGTTAGCACACGCATGGCGGCTGCGTCCGCGCTCTTGCCGGAGTGGGCCACCGAAGTAGCCCTCATGACACGGGTCCACGTGCCCATCTTTCACCGGCGACGATTGGACAATGAAATGATATTTGGGGAGCGAGCTAGTGTGCTTGTGATGCTGGATGTGGACTGTTGCCGAAGCACCTTCTTGCGTAAGCCATAGGCGTACTATACACCGACGGTGCTTCAGGATATTTTGTGCTGCATCTCACACGGTTGGTGATAATAAACTGACTGCGATCTACTTGATTTTTCATCTTGATTTGAATTACATAATGGGGTCACATCAGCAATGGACGGTGTTTGAATTGCTAGACCTTTTATCTAGAGTGAACATGCAACTATATGTGTGTCGTAAATGAATTGGAATTATTCAGGGTTCGTTTGAACACTTTATACATTAAATTGGTTTTCTAGCCATTTCAGGTGCACAATTCAAAATTAAACTACATGCACATGCTCCAGTGCACCAACATGGGTTGTAAAATCATATATGTGTCCATGGGTTTATGTTTATGTCCCATGAAAGAAATGGGGATGAAATTCGAACACCACGGCACCATGGCTCTCTGGCAAACGTCGACGTACTTGCTTTTGTAATTCTAGTAAATCCAAAATTCGTCCAAAATTCATGAAACTTGGCATGCTATCATGGAGCGGCATCAACATGTCGTGGTAAATTTTTTTGTCCCATTTGGGGCAGGTTTGGGTATAAGCTTCTCATAAACCAAAGCTTCTCACAACAAGTGTGATGGTTTCGGTACGAAATGTTTCACCTTTCTAGACGAAACGATAACCATTGCCTCTTCTCGATTTTAAATTTTTTCCTAGTGTCAACATAGAACAGCAGGAGTTTTTGTCAATTTTTTGATTTTTTGGGGTTCGCTTGGACATTTTTATACATTAATTGAGTTTTCTATGCATTCATGTGCATAATTCAAATTTGAACTACATGCAGATGCTCTAATGCATATAAATTAGTTGAAAATTCAAATCTGTGTCCTTGGTTGCCTGCTTAGGTCCCATGCAAGAAATGGGAATGAATGTCAAACACCCTGCCACCGTCAGTCGGCCGCAAACATTGAGATACCTGGTTTTTAAATTCTAGTAAATCCAAAGCTCGTCTGAAATTCATGAAACTTGGCATGCTATCATGGAGCGGCATCAACATGCCGTGGTAAATTTTTTGTCCCATTTGGGGTTGCTTTGGGTATATGCTTCTCACAAACTAGAGCTTCTCACAACAAGCATGATGGTTTCGGTAGGGAATGTCCCACCTTTGGGGACGAAACAATATCCATTGCCTCTTATTGATCTTAAAAATGTTCTCGTGTCAACATAGAACAACAAGAGTGTTGTGTCAATTTTTGTGATTTTTTGGGGTTCGTTTGGTCATTTTTATGCATTAACTGTGTTTTCAATGCATTTATGTGCATAATTCAAATTTGAACTACATGCACATGCTCCAGTGCATATAAATTGGTTGAAAAATCAAATTTGTGTCCTTGGGTGCATGCTTAGGTCCCATGCATGAAATGGTAATGAATTTCAAACACCAGAGCACTGTTGATTGCCGGCAAAACATTGAGATGTCTGATTTTTAAATTCTAGTAAATCCAAAACTCGTATGAAATTCATGAAACCTAGCATGCTATCATGGAGCGGCATCAACATGCCGTGGTAAATTTTTTGTCCCATTTGGGGAAGGTCTGGGTGTATGCTTCTCACAAACTAGAGCTTCTCACAAACAATCATGATGGTTTCGGTAGGGAACGTCCCACCTTTGGCGACGAATTGATACCCATTGCCTCTTACTAATTCCAATTTTTTTCTTGTGTCAGCATAGAACAGGAGGAGTGTTGTGTCATTTTTTGTGATTTTTCGGGGTTCGTTTGGACATTTTTATGCATTAACTTAGTTTTCAATGCATTTATGTGCATAATTCAAATTTGAACTACATGCACATGCTCCAGTGCATATAATTTGGTTGGAAAATCAAATCTATGTCCTTGGGTGCATTGTTAGGTCCCATGGAAGAAATGGTAATGAATTTCAAACACCAGGACACCGTTGATTGCCGGCAAAACATTGAGATGCCTGGTTTTTAAATTCTAGTAAATCCAAAACTCGTCTGAAATTCATGAAACTTGCCATGCTATCATGGAGCGGCATCAACATGCCGTGGTAAATTTTTTGTCCCATTTGGGGCAGGTTTCGGTATATGCTTCTCACAAACCAGAGCTTCTCACAACAAGCATGATGGTTTCGGTAGGGAACGTCCCACCATTGGGGACGAAACGATATCCATTGCCTCTTATTGCTTCCAATTTTTTTTCTTGTGTCAACATAGAACAACAGGAGTTTTGTGTCTATTTTTTGATTTTTTGGGGTTCGTTTGGACATTTTTATGCATTAACTTAGTTTTCAATGCATTTATGTGCATAATTCAAATTTGAACTACATGTACATGCTCCCGTGCATATAAATTGGTTGAAAGATCAAATCTGTGTCCTTGGGTGCGTGCTTAGGTCCCATGCAAGAAATGGTAATGAATTTCAAACACCAGGGCACCGTTCATTGCTGACAAAACATTGAGATGCCTGGTTTTTAAATTCTAGTAAATCAAAAACTCGTATGAAATTCATGAAACTTGGCATGCTATCATGGAATGGCACCCGACATGCTGTGGTATTTTTTGTGTCTATTTTGAGAGAAGGCGCACCCGAATAATGACAGCCAACAAAGGCATTTTGAAAAAATAGCTCCCACTTTAATATCTCGAACGTTTGTATAATTCAAACCATGTGCATTCTGTTAACCATTCACGTGACGACACGTGTCTTGGTATTAATGGCTGTAGTAGGTGCCGTGCGGACAACTGCTTGACCTTGACTGAACGGGAGGCGTGCGAGCGCAGTCCGATGCGCAGGCTGACCGAGAAGCGTGCAAGCTGTCCTTAAATGCGCAGGCTCACCAGGAAGCGTGCAAGCTGTACGCTGCACAGGCTCACTGGGAAGCGAGCCCTTTGACTTCCATGGCCACCCGCCTTCCTCTCCATGCACGCGCCCCCTCAGAGTAAGGGACGCCACCGTCGAACGCTACCTCTCAGCGCCGCCAGCTGCCGTCCTCCCGCACCCCACCCATCGACCCCGGGATGACATGATGCAAATTGAGAGCAGGATTTGTGCATCTCTTCAACGCAAATGGTTCTTTTGGATGACCCATGTGCAACCACTTACAAACAATTTGGTGCGATTTGCATCTGTCATATTGGGTATGTTGCCATTTGTCAAACTGGAAAGATAGACATTTATTGATCTAGTAACATTGCCATTTGTCAACCTTGTAACACTGCGATTTGTCAAAATATGAAGCTAAAAATCACTAGCAGTATCTAATTTTTGCAACTAAAATTCAGTAATTAAGGATAGATTTTATTCATAGATTAAGCAGTCGTTCTTAATTTATACAAACAGTTCAACTCGATAGCTGAACCGACCAAACTTTTCCCCAATTGTTGCCAACCACGTATTGAAATAGCTAGTTAAACTATATATACTAGCTAATTTTAAGTACGTTGTACAGTTCCACCACATCTATAGTCAGATGAACTGAACAAAATAGCCCCTAAATACTACTACTGCGGAGGGGCTTTGTACTACTTCCGATTCCGGCTGCCTCTCCTCTGCTGACGAGCTGGGCAACCGCAATACGGTGCCTGCCGCTATTGCGTCTTCAGCGACGCTCACCTTGAACGTCCTTCTACTGCTCCAGACGACCCCTCTCGAAGTGGTGGTTCTCCTCGTAGATCTCCTGATTCCTCGCCTCTGAGGCGGCATGTGCCGCGGCCACTGCGGCGGTAAGTGATAGTGATCGACTAGAGAGGGGGGGTGAATAGGCGATTTTTATGAAAGTCTTCAAAACATGGAAGTTTCAAAGACAAACGATAGAAATAAACCTATTACCATGCAGCGAAAGGTAGACTACACTAAGCAAGCCATAGTCAAGTATTTAATGAAGTGAAAGCACAAAGACTAATAGCAGCTAGGCAGTATAGATCAGGTAGGAAGATAGTGTGAAGCCAATCAGAACAAACAGTTACTCAGTGAAGACAAAAGATAATGCAATCATACAATGACTTCACCAGGGCCAATAGTAAGTAAAGGAATGGGAAGGACGAAACCAGTGACTCATTGAAGACAATGATTTGTTGGACCAGTTCCAGTTGTTGTGACAACTGTACGTCTGGTTAGGGAGGCTGAGATTCAACTCAGAAGACTGCGTCTTCACCTTATTCCCCTTGAGCTAAGGACACCTAGTCCTCGCCCAATCACTCTGGTAAGTCTTCAAGGTAGACTCCCAAACCTTCACAGACTTTGTTCACCGGTGATCCACAATGACTCTTGGATGCTCAGAACGCGACGCCTAACCGGCTGGACAATTCACAGTCCTCAAGTGTAATAAGTCTTCAGATCACACAGACAGGAAGACTTCAGTGATTCCTAACACTCTTTGGCTCTGGGTGGTTAGGGCTTTATCCTCGCAAGGAATTCTCTCTCAAAGGCTTTGAGGTGGGTTGCTCTCAAACGACAAAAGCTGTACACTAACTCTGAGCAGCCAACCATTTATGGTTGTAGGGGGTGGGCTATTTATAGCCACTAGGCAACCCGACCTGATTTGTCTGAAATGACCCTTGGTCACTAAGGAACTGACATGTGTTCCAACGGTCAGATTTTAAACACACATGGCAACTTTGCTTGGGCTACAAGCAAAGCTGACTTATCCAACTCTGGATAAGATTGCTCTCATTGTCTTCGCTCGAAGACATATGATTCTGGTTAAGCATTACTTTAGTCATTCTGACTGGTTCTCTTGGACCCCACTTAACAGTACGGTGGTTCCTATGACTCAACAAAGAAGAAAAAGAATGATGAAACATCTAAGTCTTCGCGCTCCACAGTCTTCACACAATGTCTTCTCTTGTCATAGTCCTCAATGTGAATGTCTTCACATACCACCTTTGATTTCAATGTCTTCATACATTTTTAGGGGCCATCTCTGGTAGGAAAACTGAATCATTGAGGGACTACTACCTGTGTTATCCTGCAATTCTCACAAACACATTAGTCCCTCAACCAGGTTTGTCGTCAATACTCCAAAACCAACTAGGGGTGACACTAGATGCACTTACAATCTCCCCCTTTTTGGTGATTGATGACAAACTGGTTGAAGTTTTCAACGGGGATAAAAGTATGTGAAATGTAAAGGTTTTTAGATATTGTCTTGATAAGTGGCAAAGGCTCCCCCTGAAGATGTGCATATAAGTAATTTGCATTTGGAATGCAAATGCACATGGGAGGTTGTACTTGTGGAGATCCTCTTCAACTTATGACGACAATTCATCATGCATGAAAAGTATGTGAAGATAATGACATGCATAATGAAAAATGGACGTCTGCAGAATGACCTAAGTGAGGAAGTTATCATCGCACATGCGGAATTTATCATCGCATCACAGAATAGCAAATAAGTAGCAGACGACCATCGAGTTTGAGTGTTTCAACTCAAAGAACCAAATGTATCAACACACGAGAGTTGTAAACACTAGGCAAAATATAAAACCACCGCCCATATGGACCCGCTTGAAGACTATCAAACTCATATGCTTCTCCCCCTTTTGTCAGTAAGGACCAAAAAGGTTTGAAGACATAGAGCACCTACTCGTTCCCATGAGGAGGTGGTGAAGCGGCAGGGTCATCGGTGTTGGTTGGCGGTGCAGACGAACTTGGTGTAGTGTTGATTCATGCTGAAGGTGGTGAAGTAGCATCTTCTTCATCATCGATGACACGTGCATTCACTATTGCAGCAGAGGAGGAGAACTCAGAGTCTTCAAGAGACAGAGTACACCGCAGCAAGGTCCTTCTCGGAGGTGTGGAGTCAAACTTGAAGCATTCAGAGAAACCATCATCTTGAAGATCATCTTCAGAACACATAAGCGTCAGCCCTTTCCATGTACGCCGACAAGTTTCATGGGCGACAAAGGCATTCTTGGTGGCAAGGTTGCGAATCCTATTTACATCCACCAAGAGGCTTTGCATTTGGCGCTTCAGCCAGTCATGATGCTTATCCTGTTTCTGATGAAGGGCAACCAGAAGCTCTCGGTCATTGAGAACACGAGATCGCTTCTTGGGCCGTTGTGCAATGGTGCTTTAAGTGGCTTCAGTGAGGGCACGATGAGGTGCACGGGTAGTACCAGCCAGAAGATAAACACGAGTGGCTGCTGCGTCTCCTTCAATGTGTTGTGAGAAACTTTGCTTATCAGCATTCTGAAGACTAAGGGGCTCCTTGGCAGGCTCCGGATAGATGGCTTCAACTGACATATCAACGTCAGGCAGAAAAATCCGATGATTGCGAGCAGAGGGCTGATAGGTGACAGTTGAGTGTAGTTTGATTAGACGCATAATCAATGGAGCATAAAACTTCAAGCCAAAGAGATCAGATCCTGATGCAGCAAGTTGGCGGATGAAGAAGTCTTGTGCATTGAAGCTTTTGCCGTGAAGAATATGGAAGACCAAAGTCTTCATTGCACCTTCAAGCTTTGCATGTGGAGAATGTCCTTTGATGGGCCAGAGAGTTCGCCTTATAATGTGATAGATAATGCGTGGCAGATACTCAAGGTCTTCAAGAAAGAACCCCTTAAGATATTCAGCATCTAGAGGCAAGGGCTTCATCATGCTAAGCATCTGACTCATGTTGGGTTCAGGCTTGTGAAAAATGCTTTCCATAGCCGCATTGTGAAGCTGACAACCAGGTTCATAAAGATCACCTGGAGTGGGCAGGCCAGTGAGCACAATGATATCAAAGGCTTTGGCTTCATGATGAACATTGCCTGTCATCCACTCAAGGACCCAAGTCTTTGGATCCCTGTTGTAGCCACGAATATGAAGAGTGGCATAGAATTGAAGCAGCAATTCTTCGTTCTAGTGCTCCTTGTCAGTGACGAACTACAACAAGCCAGACTCTCTGAAGCAATCCAGCGCTTCTTCCAAACAGGGCTGACCAGTTATGGCTTCAGTGTCAAGACACATATGGGGAAAAATGCGACCTTGATTGTATAAGATGCATGAGTAATAACTGCGCTGCTGATAGCTCCAGAACCGATCAGAAGATATTCTTGCCTTAGAGTAGGGGTTCTTGGTGCTATTGAAGAAGGTGTTGTGTGCTTTGAAGCCATTGATATTGAATGATCCGGGTGCAGATGCAGTGCCTGGAAACCTAGGCAGCCTTGGCATTGGCTTCTGAACCTGAGGCATGCGCTCGACGTGATAGTCAAATTGGGGACCAACAGCAGGTGGAGGAACAAGAAGAGGCCATTTGACAGTGATAAGCTGACCATAGTTGTATGCTTGCTCAATAGTATGTGGCCTTGGTGGCGGAACAGGAGCAGTGGCATCAACAGAGGCGTCAGGCTGCATATCTGTTGCAGGTGCATCATTGGCTTCACTGGCTTCTGGCACAGTGTTAGGTGCAGGCTCCACATTGTCTTCAGCCATGACCACGTCATTGGCTTCTGTGGTGTTAGTGGTGGCAGCCTCAGGATTCTCAACCTCCACTTGAGGAGCTAGAGAGTTGGGCACTGACACGTTCACTTCCTGAACAGCTTCTTCAGGGATGGGGGAAGTAGGGACACGTTCTTCTGCTTGTTTTTCTTCGTCTGATGTAGTCGGATTGTCTTCAACAACTTTAGCTTCAGACTGGGAGACGTTCACAGTAGGAGTGGCTTCTGGGAACACCTGACGTGCAACAGATTGGTGGTGCACTTCTCCTTCTGGAACGCTCGAAAGAGGGACTTGGGGCCTTGGTCCTTTGCGAAGCCTGCGTAAAACTGGCGACGCCTGTGAAGATTGAGTTGGCTGGGCCTCAAAGTCATCCTCTTCTTCTTGCACTGGTGGGCTGACTTGTTGTTGTGGGTGATCATCCCATGATGCATCCTGAGCAATTGGCGTCAGAGGACGACCAATGCTGATGAGTTTGCTATTCGTGAGAACAGGCGACGATACCAAATTGTGCTCAATCTGAGGAAGAACTACATCATCTTCAACATTGTCATGGTGACCAATGTCTTCAGCAGCGGTGGGGTCAACTTCTAGAAAGTCTTTAGCTTCAGGAGCCTCTGTGGAAGCAGGCTCGTGAACTATCATCCGCCATTCTTGATGCGAAGAGTTAGGACGAGCAACCGAGATGGGCTCGACAACAAGGGGCTCTGTGGGAGCAGCCCGATCTTCCTTGGTTTTGCGCTTCTTCTTGGAGGGAGCGACATCAGAAGCATTAGGATTTTTCCTCTTTCTAGCTTCAGCCTCGGCAGCCCTTGTCTTCTTCAGTTCTAAAGCGGTGGACGTGACCTTTGGCTTCGAGCCAGACATGCTGCTTGGGAAGACAATGCGAGGTTCTTCCTGCCTTGAAGGTGCAGATTTGTCCGTCGATGGCTTCTTCTTCTTCTTTGCAGCCATTCTGGGGTCGATGCCAGGATGCCCAAGAGCCTTGCGCTTCTCATCTTCATTGTAGGCTTGCACGCACTTGTCAGCCAGACTCTTCATGCGCGCACGAGAATCTTTAGCTTCTTCTTGTTTCTTGAGAAAGGCTTCCTTGAGCTCGTGCAGCATAACCTTGAAGTTTTTGACATCTTGCACGCTGAGCTTTGCCATGTGCTTCTTTAACTGAGCTTTCTCATATTCGATCTTTTGCTTCAGTTCAACGATGCGCCGAGTTAGAGCTAGCTCAGAAGCAATGGCGCCAGTGAAAGAGACGCTGAGGCCAATTGGAAGTTGCAGATCGTCAAAGCTGAGATTGGGGGTTTTAAACCACTCATTAATGAAGTTGTGGATGATTGCCATGTCAAAGAGAGGCAAATCATTGAAGATTTCTGCATCTTCCTTGCTCTTAATCAGTTGCTCAAGAGCGTCATCTGCAAGATCTTCATCACTGGACAGATCAATGTGTTCGTCTCGCAGAATGGCAGGAGGGGTCAATGCCTGATCAGTATTCTTTTTCATCTCCGTCTTCTTGGAGATACGTGATAGATCTTCAGACTGCACACTGTCTTCAGGAGGTGCAGTAGCCAGTGGCTTCACACGTGAAGCTTTTGGAGGAGCAGCTGACTTTGAAGCTCTAGCCTACTTTTGCTTCTGCGGCTTTGGAGCAGGAGATGGGGCTTCATCAGTGTCGGCATCATCATCAAAATGATCTACTTTGGCACCTTGAACAGAAATGTGAGTGATAAGACCATCAAGGTTGTAGAAAGGTCTGATGATATTGGGTTCAGCATCGCGTGTGCCGTCAGCCCGTGGAGCAGAAGGACTAGGGTTGAAGTCTAGTCCCAATGACTTCTTGTTTTCCTTGGACGATGTCTTTGCGTGCTGGAAGTTGCGCTTGAAGAGATTATCGTCACGACACTAGAGCAGTGATGATGGGTCGGCATTGTCAGGCTGTGGTCCACGTACCATAGAGCGATAGAAACCCTGAGCAATAGCTTCAGCTCTGGTCTTGGGTTGAAGGTTTCAGAAGAGAATGTCACCCTAAGGACTCTTGAGGGCATTCTTCTGTAACATCCCAAATTTTCAATTTGGAATGTTATACATTAGATCATCATGCATACCTTTCTTTTCTTGCATTTTGGTCGATCCTAGAAATTTCACGCAACTCAAGGACCTTCGGAGAGAGTTGGAGATTTCGTTATTTTCATATTTGAGAGTTTTCTCGAATTTGAAAAGAGGATCATTTGATTTATTTATTTCATCTTCAATAATTTTTCCGATATCAAAAAAATATAAGAGAGGGAATAATATGACTTTCCCAAAATTGAGGAAAAATGAAGATTTAATAAATAGATCAAATTTTTGTTTGCCGCAGTTTATTTGCATTTTATTTGGATAGGGAAAAATGCGCGTTTTCAAAAATTGCTTTTTAGGCCCGGAGAAAAGTTCATTTTGTTCGGCTCATTTTAGGAGTCGGGGAAAATTTACTTTAGATTTTTTAGAGTTCGTTTAGATTTTCTTTTCTATGTTTTTCTGCGCACGAAACCGTTAAAAAAAATCTAGCAGGCCCGCCGAGCCAAGGCCCAGCCAGCCGCCGCCCCCAGCAGCGCGCGTGCGCCAGGCGCCAAGCGCCAGGAGGCCGCCGCCTCGCCTCTTGCTCTTAGCCGAGTCCAAAAAGGACTCTAGGCTAGCCCTTTTCCTTGTTTCGTTTTCCTTTTCCTATTCCTAGTCTATTTCTTGTCCCCTACCCCAAGTAAATCCCTCCCCTCACCTATATAAATACCCCCACACCCCCCCTCCAACACATCAAATCAAACCCTCTCCCCACATCAAATCAACCCCAAGGCCCACACCACCCCGCGTCTCCCCAAGCCGCGCCCCACCCCGCGCCCTACACCGCCGCCGCGCCACCCCACACCTGCGCCGCCGCCGCACCTTGCCTCACCCGCCACCGCCGCCCCTATAGCGCCGCCGCCGCCGCCCTAGCGCGCCGCCGTCGCCACCGTTTGCCCCGCCTCGCCGGAGGTAGCCCCGCGCCTCTCTTTTTCTTCCCCGCGGTTCGGTTCTTTTAAAAGAAACCGTTCCGGTTTTTCTCTTTGATTCTTCGTTTCGGTTTCTTTTCCGAAACCCTCGATCGGTTTTCCGTTTTCTTTTTCGGTTTCTTTTCCGAAAACCCTAGATCGGTTTTCGTTCTTCTTTCGGACCGTTCGTCTCAACGAACGTGATCACCGATTATTCCCGGTTAACGACGCCCATTCGTTTAACCGTTCGTCTCTTTCTTTTCGTCGGATTTATTCCGCGATCGCGATCTTAGATATGATCTTCGTTCTAGTTTATCTTCTCGGCCGTTTTTCGGAATCAGGTGATTCAAGCGCCTGGAGTTTCGTCTCGAAACCACCGTTCCGTCTAATCAACTTGAACAAGTTTTTGCTATGGTAAAATTTGACCTAGTTTCAACTTGCTAGAACCGAGTTGTTTTCTTCCGCCGTTTGTTTTCCGTTTCTTTGTTCGGTTCGTTCTTTCTTTGCAACCGGAGTTCTTAAGTTGAACTATCTGGTTCGTCCTCTCATTCGAGTTTTACTTGTGCATTAGATGAGTACTTATTGTGTGGTTACTATTGTTTGCTTTCGATAGATTGACCGGAGTGTGACGAGTAGATCTATCAAGAGTTTTAAGTGCGAATCATCTTCATCTACATTGCAGGCAAGTTCACACTTTGATCATACCTTTTCTACAACCCAGTTTTATTGCATTAGATCAATCCTCACACATTGCATGATTAGGATCTAATTAAATTGTGGGATGGGAAGTAGATGAGGTAGTACCTATCACCTGTATTATTATGAAACCTTTGGGAGTTACTTCTACGTTTGCTTATTATGCTATGCTATGCTAGTAGACGTGGATTGGGTGAGTGATATCCATGACAGATGTGAGATTGATAATTTTTAATGGTTTATCTAAGGTGGCAACTTAAACACACATCTGGGTGGATTGAGGCACCTGATGTCTATCAGGACTTGCCTGTTTTATTTTGGACCGCCACCCAGGCTCAAAGGGATCATAAGATCTTTCAAACTAGAAACTTCCGTGTGCAGCCATATGCTACTATGGGCTCTGGCATAGTTGACTAAGTTGTGCGAACTCTTACGGGGTGGACTAGCAGATGTAGGGGTTGTAGGTGGTACGGTCTACCCCACATGTAAGGTGCTAGTGCTTCTGAAAGACTATGTCTCGATCATCCGTCTTCTCAAACACCATGTAGTGCGAGAAAACAAACGGAGGCAATCGAGTCATGTGGGGAAAAGTGCGCAAACCTCTGCAGAGTGTACAAACTAATCATGATTAGCCGTGTCCCTGGTTATGGACAACTTGAGTATCTAGTACTTGAATATCATTGTGAATCTCAACATGTTACTTCTAATTAATGTTGTCGGGTTTTAATTATTTTTAATTGGGATTGAGAATGCTGTCAACCATTCTCAATGTTTCACAACCACCATGATAGTTAAATAAATTTATTCCTTTGCAGTAGGGAAAAATTGGCTTTACGCAAAAACCTTATAACCATAGAGCTTTTCCACCAGCCAAATATGCATGTAGTGATAGCCATTGTTCATCATTCTCTATGGTGTGAATTTGCCAGTACATTCAATGTACTGACCCGTTTCGGGCTGCAACGTCTTATGTTGCAGGTTTCTTACGACGAGTAAGTGATACGTTAGGGTTACGATTTCTACACACAACTTTGCCGTTGGTGTTGATGGGAAACCACAACCTTGTTGCTTCCGCTATATGGATTGAGGTAATAGTATTTACGTTACTTTATACATGTGATTTACCTCTGTTATAAATCCTTCAAGTACTGTGTATGTCAGCATACTGATCCAGGGATGACACCTAAGCACAGAGACTTGATCCATTCGGGTCGGGTCGCTACAAGATGGTATCAGAGCACATGTTGACTGTAGGACGTGACCCTAGAAACTGGCAAGACCATAGCAAAGATTTTTTCTCTACAACTTTCCCTTTCAAAAAGATCTTTTACCTCTCTTCTCTTCTGAGCTTATTCAAAAATTCTCTTTAGTGAGACCATACCCCTTTCCCCTTTTGACCACTCGAAGATTCGACTGATGAGACCACCCCAAGAAGTACGACATATCGACAACTAAGGCCACTTCGGAATGAAGAGTTTTTCCATGCATTATAGTAATGGAAACTACAGTGGTTGAAGACTCTGAAGACTAGGAGAATTTGAAGGCTCTAAAGAATTCCCATATTTGTATGACCTAGGAAGGCTACCCTTATGGAACTTGGTAGACTATGGAAGTTGTCAATACCCGAGATCAAGGTGTATCGGAGAAAGACTGAAATAAGGAGCATGAGAACTCAAAGTTTTGTCAAGAAAACCCTAAGGTAGGAGATATCAACTATGGAATGATAGCTCATGGAAATGACAAGAGCAGAAACACAGCTATCCAAGAAGTTATCTCGCGCTGATGCTATTGTCACCGTGCTGAGTTAAGGATGCATGTCATCAGAATGGATTTGATGGAAGAAGGCTGATGGAGCACCTATTAGTAAGATGAAGTTTTAACCTTAACCGGTGTATCACCAGGATCTGGAGTATTACATCAAGAAGTTAAGATGGAGCCACAAGAAGCCGTATTTGAAAGGAAGCATTTCGTGAAAAACTTAGGTCCAAGAAGCTGAAGTAGCAAGCTAGAGGAGCAAAACTCGAGAAACCGGAGATTCGTCAGGAATTAGACCATGGTTCATGCCAAGGATGTTGAAACCTAGAAGTTTGAAATGCAACTCCAGAATATTAAAGGATGTCACGAGAGACTTTGCGTCAACAGAGATTGATCTGGTGAAAGAACTTGAGAAAGACAAGCATGATCTGAAGAAGCTGTTGGAGGCATGAGCAAAACTGGAAGAGTTTGGAGACGTTGAAGATTTATTGACCTTAGAAGACCAAACCCCTGTTATATACCTACGTTAGATGCGAAGATTGTGAGCTGTCATTTGTTTGTTGTTTTTTTCGACAGCCACAACAAAAATCTGTCTTTTCAAAACTTTTGTTTGTATTGTGTGTCCCTCTCCCTCTCTCTTATCTCACCTCAAACCCATGGACCCAATAGAGGATGAATGGAGATGAGCTTGTATTTTCTGGACCGATGAATCAATTGGAGACAGACCGATGGATTCGGAACATGGAGGATCATATGGAGGATAACCCTATAGTTGGAAATGATATGACCCAGCATGCTCTTCAATGCTTTGAAAGAGGTGCTGCTACTTGGTGGAGGATATACCAAACCATGAATGGATGGCAAGGAGTAACCACTTGGAGAAAACTAAAGTTGACTCTGCAAAGATCTCACCTGGTGTCCCAGAAGTTGAAGTCTTGTGGAAAGGACATGAAGAAACCTTGTGCATGCAAGATTTGTGGAGAAATCGGACACACCCATAAAGAACACAAGGATGAATGCCCAAATTGTGAAGGAAGTCACCCAGCTGAAGAATGCCCAACTAGGCAAATTACTTGTTTCTTGTGTGAAGGGATTTCCCACTATCCTACTCAGTGTCACATTTACCCCATGGTATGAAGGACCGTACAACAGAATAAAGAAGTAATGAAAGGAGCCCTTATGGAAAGTTTAGAAGAACCTGTGATGAAGGAAGATATGGAGGACACACCCAAAGAAGAGCCAATTAAACCCTGCACCAAGTCTTGCTATTCATGTGGAGAAGAAGGACACATCTCCCAGAATTGTATGAATGGGGATCTAGTAGAATTCCCGACTGAGGAAGTAGAGTATGACCCACAGGAAATAGAAGCCCTGATTGGAATGGAGAAGTCCAGAAAGATAAGTAGATTGGATTCCAGGAAGGATCTGAGTCATGTCACCTGTTATGGGTGCAAGGAGTCAGGGCACTACCTCAACAAATGCCCAAAAAGGAAACCTCGATACTTGTCAGAAGTAATATGTTTTAGTTGTAATTAAGCAGGGCACTTTGCCAGAGATTGTCCGAAGGAGAAGGAGACTTGTGATAAGTAGTTGAGTTTGTACCAGAAGAAATATAGTCGTAGTAGTGAGGACATTTTCCTTTATATTGAGGTGTTGAGTTGAGGCATGTAATGGAAAAACAGGAGATTGTAATAATTTAAGAATCAATAAAGTTAGCAGTGTTGGTACTGATTTGGATTTTATGAGTTACTCTATGAGGAAAGATGTGACCATTTTTGAGGATATGAGAAATATGGTCTATAAAATATTGGAGCATTTTAAGGGTGGTAGCACCCTGTAAGAACCGTTGACCCCTGGAGACGATAAGGATACTCCCCTGAGTGGATTTCGGACAAAATGAATACGAGTTTTGTCTCGATAGGTGTGATACCCCAAGAGTATGTGGGATGAAGTTGGAGACCGCTAGTTGTTTAGACCAAATGTGATCAAGGAGTCAGACGAGAATATTAAGTTGATTTGAGATAGACTGAAGGTAGTTCAGTCCAGGCAAAAGAGTTATGTAGACTCAAGGAGGTGGTCTATGAAATTGGAGACAGAGCATGTCTTCGCGTGTCCCCTGTGCGAGGAGTTAAATGTATTGGAGTTAAGGGAAAATTTGCCCCGAGAATTGTAGGACCATACCGAGTTTTGGAGCGTATGGGAGAAGTGGCAACAAGTTGGAGTTACCCGAAGGACTGTCAGGAGTTCAAGATGTGTTTCATGTTTCCCAGTTGAAGAAGTGCCATGCAGAGATGGCCAATATTCCCATGTAAGGACGCTTGACCCTGGAAAGGATAATGATGTTCCATGAAGTGAATATGGAATTCATTTTATCTCGATATGAGGGATATTCCATGAGGATGAAGAGATGGATTACTATTGGATATGAAGGAGATATGATGTTGGAAATATGGATCAATGGAAAATTCCATGATGAGTTTGAGTAATCACGTTTTAGTTTGGAGCTAATAGAAGGAAGGAAGACATTACAATTGGATGGACTGTAAGTATGCTAGGAAGTTCGAAGTTGGATGTTGGAATAATGATCCGTTGCCTGATGATAAGTTCAAGGACTACAAGTGATGAGATGGGCCATAACCCACAGCCCCCAGGACCTGCCAAGAAGCAAGCACATTCTTGCTGAAGGAAAAACCCTGGAAGTGGATATACCTTTGTCGACAGACGATTTTATAGGAGTTTACGCAAAACCTGAGAGTTGTGAAGGAACGATAGATGGTTGTTTGGCTTGCAGAATCTATGGATTTATCCGAACTTGGTTCGTCGACAAGAGAAATTCTGCAATGCTTGTGAGGATGACCGAGTGTTAGAATGCGAGATTCACTAAAGCATATACAGGGTAATGATTTGGGTGCAGGATGGATTGATCACCATACCGACTTACTCTTATTATTCGCCTTGCTATATGGGATGGTAAATCTGAGTGACTTATCTATAGTGGAGAGACGACGATCAAAACCTTGTTTAAGCCTTAGAATGGTATAGGTATTTTTCCCTTGTACAAGGCAGCTTTGCCAACCGTAGGTTATACGGTGAGGATCAACCAAGACCCATTTCCTGCAGGAGAAACCATAAATTGTTGACCACCATGAGATATCGATAGTTGTTTAGTTTTGGCGCCAGACCCGTCAGCTACGAAGACCCAGTCGCGGAATAAACTTATCAAGAGGAATGGATAGAAGAATTGAGGAAAAGGTTATGCCACTACCGGAAGAGCCAGATAAGGAATTATCCTGAAGATTTGAGAAGAACGACACTGTCAAGAATAAGGATGGAGTATATGAGTTTTGATGGAACAGTAACCATGCTTCTAAGGGTGGTAGGACCCCAGACACCGTGTGATGATCGATGGATTTTGAGAAGACCCCCAAACCCTAACCTTTTCTTGCTAGCCTCTCCGAATCTCGAGGACGAGATTCCTTTTAAGGGTGGTAGGTTTGTAACATCCCAAATTTTCAATTTGGAATGTTATACATTAGATCATCATGCATACCTTTTTTTTCTTGCATTTTGGTCGATCCTAGAAATTTCACGCAACTCAAGGACCTTCGGAGAGAGTTGGAGATTTCGTTATTTTCATATTTGAGAGTTTTCTCGAATTTGAAAAGAGGATCATTTGATTTATTTATTTCATCTTCAATAATTTTTCCGATATCAAAAAAATATAAGAGAGGGAATAATATGACTTTCCCAAAATTGAGGAAAAATGAAGATTTAATAAATAGATCAAATTTTTGTTTGCCGCAGTTTATTTGCATTTTATTTGGATAGGGAAAAATGCGCGTTTTCAAAAATTGCTTTTTAGGCCCGGAGAAAAGTTCATTTTGTTCGTCTCATTTTAGGAGTCGGGGAAAATTTACTTTAGAATTTTTGGAGTTCGTTTAGATTTTCTTTTCTGTGTTTTTCTGCGCGCGAAACCGTTAAAAAAAATCCAGCAGGCTCGCCGGGCCAAGGCCCAGCCAGCCGCCGTCCCCAGCAGCGCGCGTGCGCCAGGCGCCAAGCGCCAGGAGGCCGCCGCCTCGCCTCTTGCTCTTAGCCGAGTCCAAAAATGACTCTAGGCTAGCCCTTTTCCTTGTTTCGTTTTCCTTTTCCTATTCCTAGTCTATTTCTTGTCCCCTACCCCAAGTAAATCCCTCCCCTCACCTATATAAATACCCCCACACCCCCCCTCCAACACATCAAATCAAACCCTCTCCCCACATCAAATCAACCCCAAGGCCCACACCACCCGCATCTCCCCAAGCCGCGCCCCACCCCGCGCCCTACACCGCCGCCGCGCCACCCCACACCTGCGCCGCCGCCGCACCTTGCCTCACCCGCCGCCGCCGCCCCTATAGCGCCGCCGCCGCCGCCCTAGTGCGCCGCCGTCGCCACCATTCGCCCCGCCTCGCCGGAGGTAGCCCCGGGCCTCTCTCTTTCTTCCCCGCGGTTTGGTTCTTTTAAAAGAAACCGTTCCGGTTTTCTTTTCCGGTTTTTCTCTCCGATTCTTCATTTCGGTTTCTTTTCCGAAACCCTAGATCGGTTTTCCATTTTCTTTTTCGGTTTCTTTTCCAAAAACCCTAGATCGGTTTTCGTTCTTCTTTCGGACCGTTCGTCTCAACTAACGTGATCACCGATTATTCCCGGTTAACGACGCCCGTTCGTTTAACCGTTCGTCTCTTTCTTTTCGTCGGATTTATTCCGCGATCGCGATCTCAGATCCGATCTTCGTTCTAGTTTATCTTCTCGCCCATTTTTCGGAATCAGGTGATTCAAGCGCCTGGAGTTTCGTCTCGAAACCGCCGTTCCGTCTAATCAACTTGAACAAGTTTTTGCTATGGTAAAATTTGACCTAGTTTCAACTTGCTAGAACCGAGTTGTTTTCTTCCGCCATTTGTTTTCCGTTTCTTTGTTCGGTTCGTTCTTTCTTTGCAACCAGAGTTCTTAAGTTGAACTATCTGGTTCGTCCTCTCGTTCGAGTTTAACTTGTGCATTAGATGAGTACTTATTGTGTGGTTAATATTGTTTGCTTACGATAGATTGACCGGAGTGTGACGAGTAGATCTATCAAGAGTTTTAAGTGCGAATCATCTTCATCTACATTGCAGGCAAGTTCACACTTTGATCATACCTTTTCTACAACCCAGTTTTATTGCATTAGATCAATCCTCACACATTGCATGATTAGGATCTAATTAAATTGTGGGATGGGAAGTAGATGAGGTAGTACCTATCACCTGTATTATTATGAAACCTTTGGGAGTTACTTCTACGTTTGCTTATTATGCCATGCTATGCTAGTAGACGTGGATTGGGTGAGTGATATCCATGACAGATGTGAGATTGATAATTTTTAATGGTTTATCTAAGGTGGCAACTTAAACACACATCTGGGTGGATTGAGGCACCTAATGTCTATCAGGACTTGCCTGTTTTATTTTGGACCGCCACCCAGGCTCAAAGGCATCATAAGATCTTTCAAACTAGAAACTTCCGTGTGCAGCCACATGCTACTATGGGCTCTGGCATAGTTGACTAAGTTGTGCGAACTCTTACGGGGTGGACTAGCAGATGTAGGGGTTGTAGGTGGTACGGTCTACCCCACATGTAAGGTGCTAGTGCTTCTGAAAGACTATGTCTCGATCATCCGTCTTCTCAAACACCATGTAGTGCGAGAAAACAAACGGAGGCGATCGAGTCATGTGGGGAAAAGTGCGCAAACCTCTGCAGAGTGTACAAACTAATCATGATTAGCCGTGTCCCTGGTTATGGACAACTTGAGTATCTAGTACTTGAATATCATTGTGAATCTCAACATGTTACTTCTAATTAATGTTGTTGGGTTTTAATTATTTTTAATTGGGATTGAGAATGCTGTCAACCATTCTCAATGTTTCACAACCACCATGATAGTTAAATAAATTTATTCCTTTGCAGTAGGGAAAAATTGGCTTTACGCAAAAACCTTATAACCATAGAGCTTTTCCACCAGCCAAATATGCATGTAGTGATAGCCATTGTTCATCATTCTCTATGGTGTGAATTTGCCAGTACATTCAATGTACTGACCCGTTTCGGGCTGCAACGTCTTATGTTGCAGGTTTCTTACGATGAGTAAGTGATACGTTAGGGTTACGATTTCTACACTCAACTTTGCCGTTGGTGTTGATGGGAAACCACAACCTTGTTGCTTCCGCTATATGGATTGAGGTAATAGTATTTACGTTACTTTATACATGTGATTTACCTCTGCTATAAATCCTTCGAGTACTGTGTGTGTCAGCATACTGATCCAGGGATGACACCTAAGCACAAAGACTTGATCCATTCGGGTTGGGTCGCTACATCTTCTCAGCATACTCCTGGGTCACAAACTTGTATTTAAACCATTGTTTGGCCCAATATCTTCGAATCCATTGGATTCGTGTCTTGCGGTGATTGTAATCCTCTTCTGGATCTGTCTTGTACAGCTCTGAGAGGTCATCAGGCAGATCTCTTGATGTTCCCCCTCGACGCTGTGTGCCACCCTTCCTTGCTGATTTCTGTGTAGCCATGAACTTCAAACTGAATGGCTTCAAAATGTTCAAAGGCTTGAAAGGCTTCCGCTTGCTGGTCAAACAGGAACTGGCTTCGGGAGAGTTAATGTGATGCTGTAAGAATTCTGCAAACGAATGCAGACTATGAGAACCAAGGGATTCTCCCATGGACATGTACCTGTGACAGCATTAGAGATGCGAGGGAAGGGGAGAGGTCATATGCATTCTCAGAAGATTTTGAAGATAAATCAGTTTGAAGACATTGACCTCATGGTGCAAAGACATTCACTTATGTGTATGGAGTTGGTTCCAGATTTGTACGAATCCAGGAATAGGTACAAGTGAGGAATCTAACTCTTTATGAAGCTTAAGTGAATATACTAGGCATAAATGAGATACAGACAAGATAGATCTAACATTGAGTAGGCAGAAACCACTTTCGGTAAACAGGATGAATCTCTTAGGATCAAAAAGATGGTAAAAAGAGAGTTTTATTTACCACACGATGAACTGCTAGATGGGAAGAGTAGGAGACCGAGCAGTTCAATCCACCATCCCCTAACTTGGCGACGGAGGACACCTACGGCGGCGGCGGTGAGGACGAAGACCGCGGCCGGCGTAAGGACGGCGTCGGTGAAGTCGCGGCAGCTAAGCGCTTTGTCGCCGGCGTCGTCGAGAGCTAGCGGTGGCGCTAGGGTTTTGACGAGGTGGATAGGTGGAAGAAGGTTTTCTTGACCGCAGGGGACATGTATTTATAAGGAAGTATGAGGCGCAGCATAATTACGCAGGTGCCCCTGGCGGTTCACATCTGAGGGACACATGGCACGCATGCAACAGACTCGGAGTTGTCCCACGTTCCCACGTCCGCCCGAACTGTTGGATGGTCGTTTCGGCTTCTCCGGATTTCAGGCAGTAAGGATAGAGCATTTAAAACAGACTTAATGTTTGTCTTTGTATCTTCTGCTGACAAGGACGCAGAGAAGACATTCGACAGTTTCAATAGAATGCATATGATTTGGACAGATAGAGGTTGAGATAGAGAGCATAGAGAGATTAGGGTCCGATCACATTCACTTAGTTCAGAAGATTCAACAAGGAAGACATAGCTATAAGTGAATGCTGTAGAGGACAGAACACAAATATGTATATATCAGAAGACAATCAAATCAGTATAGTGAAGATAATCATGAAAACAAGTTGAAATTGAAGACAATCCAAATGTGAAGACATAGCAAATGTAACGCCATGAGTAAAACACTTCAAACAGAAGAATTTGGTGGTGGCGTTACCCACCGTATAGGAAGTATTAGACCCAGACACAGCGCACAATTATCGTGGCGCTCTGAAGTCAAGTTCCATGTTAATATATTCACACTCAGAATGTAAGTCTTCATTGATTGAAGATATACTTTACTTCGTGTGTTGCACATCTATGTCATCAACATGCTTAAGTGTTAGGATGTGTGCCTAATCACAGGACATTTGAGGATTCCAAGATATTTAGATCACACCGTAACTTGCAAAACCTCTTCTCATCCAAGGGCTTGGTGAAGATATCTGCCAATTGTTGTTCAGTGTTGACGTGTATGATATCAATATCTTCCTTCATAACATGATCTCTGAGAAAGTGATGATGAATTTCAATGTGCTTTGTCTTCAAGTGATGAACTGGGTTGTTGGCAATCTTGATGGCGCTTTCATTGTCGCAGTAGAGTGGCACTTGCTTCAGATAAATGGCATAGTCTTTGAGTGTTTGCTTCATCCATAGAAGCTGGGCGCAGCAAATCCAGCAGCAATGTATTCAGATTCAGCAGTGGAGAGAGATACATAGTTCTGCTTCTTCGAAGACCAACATACAAGTGATCATCCCAGAAAATGACATGTGCCTAATGTAGACTTGCGATCCACCTTGTCACCAGCATAATCAGCATCCGAGAATCCAACTAGATCAAACTCTGAGCCCTTTGGATACCATAATCCTAGTGTTGGGGTGTGAGCCAAATATCTGAGAATTCGCTTCACAGCTAAGTGATGCGATTCCTTTGGTGCCGCTTGGAACCGGACACACATGCAAACACTAAGCATGATATCTGGCCTAGATACACATAAATAAAGCAAGGAACCAATCATGGAGCGGTATACCTTTTGATCGAACTCTTTACCATTGTCGTCGGGACCCAGATGATGTTTGGCTGGCATTGACGTCGTGAAGCCTTTGCAATCTTGCATCCCAAATTTCTTCAGGCAATCTTTGAGGTATTTCTCTTGAGATATAAAGATGTCGTTGCGTTGCTGACGTATTTGAAGACCAAGGAAGAACTTCAGCTCACCCATCATGGACATCTAATATTGCTCTTGCATCATATATCCATACTTGTCAGTGTATTTCTGATTGGTCCAGCCGAAGATAATGTCATCCACATATATTTGGCACACAAATAGTTCACCATCATATGTCTTCGTGAAGAGAGTGGGGTCGAGGGAACCAGGTTTGAAGCCTTTGCTCTTCAGGAAGTCTTTGAGTGTGTTATACCAATCTCGAGGGGCTTGTTTGAGGCCATACAGTGCCTTGTTGAACTTGTACACCATGTCAGGATGTTTTGGATCTTCAAAGCCAGGCGGTTGTGCAACATACACTTCTTCGTCAATCTTGCCATTGAGAAAAGTGCTCTTCACATCCATTTGATGTAGAAGAATGTTATGATGATTTGCATAGGCCAGTAGTATGCGTATGGCTTCAAGCCTAGCCACAGGAGCAAATGTTTCATCGAAGTCAATCCCTTCAACTTGAGTGTATCCTTGAGCAACGAGACGAGCTTTGTTTCTGACAACTTGACCATGCTCATCTTACTTGTTGCGATATATCCATTTAGTGCCTTTATATTGTGCTTACGAGGATCAGGACACTTAACCAGTTCCCATACATTATTCAGTTCAAACTGTTGAAGCTCTTCTTGCATAGCTTGAATCCATTCAGGTTCCATGAAGGCTTCATCAACTTTCTTGGGTTCAGATATTGAGAAGAATGCGAAGTGCCCACAGAAATTTGCTAGATGTGTTGCCCTTGAACGAGTGAGTGGACCTGGTGCATTGATGCTATCAATTATTCTCTCAATCTGTACTTCATTTTCAACACGAGGATGTACATGACGAAGATTTTGCTCTTGCTGATCATTGTCATCGTTAGAAGGATTGTCTTCAGGCTGAGCATTGTCTTCAGGTTGATCAGGTGCGGAGATGATAAGTTCCTCTTCAGGCTGAGCTTCAGATGGTATGATTTCTCCAGTTCCCATAAGTTTGATTGATTCACTGGATGGAACTTCATCTAGCACATTTGGCAGGTGCTCTCTTTGCGAGCCGTTAGTCTCATCGAACCGCACATCCACAGTTTCAACCACTTTATAGTGAAAGAGGTTGAAGACTCTGTAGGAGTGCGAATCCTTTCCATATCCAAGCATAAAACCTTCATGTGCTTTCGGTGCAAATTTTGAAGTGTGATGTGGATCCTTGATCCAGCACCTGGCACCAAATACTCTGAAGTAACTGACATTTGGCTTCTTGCCAGTAAGGAGCTCATAGGATGTCTTGTTGAGAAGCTTATGAAGATAAACACGGTTGATGATATGGCATGCAGTATCAATGGCTTCAGGCCAGAATTTTCTTGGAGTCTTGTATTCATCAAGCATCGTCCGGGCCATCTCAATAAGTGTTCTGTTCTTGCGTTCGACGACGCCATTCTGCTGTGGCGTGTACGGAGCTGAGAATTCATGTGTGATGCCCAAAGTATCAAGATATGTATCTAGCCCAGTGTTCTTGAATTCAGTGCCATTGTCACTTCTGATGTGCTTTATCTTGACGCCATAGTTGTTCATGGCTCGATTGGCGAAGCGTCTGAAGACATCCTGCACTTCAGTCTTGTAGAGGATTATATGCACCCAAGTATATATTGAATAATCATCAACAATGACAAAGCCATAGAGACAAGCAGTAGTAGTAATAGTTGAGTAATGAGTGGGACCGAAAAGGTCCATGTGGAGCAGTTCGAAGGGTTGAGTCGTTGTCATGATTGTCTTCGAGGGATGCTTGGCCCTCGTCATCTTTCCTGCTTCACAGGCACCGCATAAGTGATCCTTCTTGAACTTGACGCCCTCGATGCCTATGACATGCTTCTTTCTTGCAAGAGTGTGCAAGTTCCTCATGCCAGCATGCCCTAGCCTTCGATGCCAGAGCCAGCATTCTGAAGCTTTTGCTAGAAGACATACGGCAAGTTGTGGTCCTGCTGAGAAATCTACCATGTACAAATCATCTTTCCGATACCCTTCAAAAACTAGAGACTTGTCAGATTCCATTAGAACAAGGCAACGATATTTTCCAAACATCACAATCATGTTTAAATCGCAAAGCATTGAGACAGACATTAAGTTGAAACCAAGGGATTCAACAAGCATGACTTTATCCATGTGTTGATCCCTTGAGATTGCAACTCTACCTAGACCCAATACCTTGCTTTTACCAGTGTCAGCAAATGTGATGTGACTTTTGTCAGATGGACGTAAGGTTGAGTCCATAAGAAGACTTCGCTTGCTAGTCATGTGATTAGTACACCCACTATCAATAATCCATTCTGAAGCAGCTGGTGTCGTACCCTACAGTGCAGTTAGGGGGATAGGCTTCACGAAGAGAATTGTGAAGCATAAACATTTGACGAGCAAGTGGATTATGAAAGCTTAGATCAAGGTTAGGACTGATAGGGAAAGTAGCAAGCGACTTAGGAACAAAATACATAATAAGACCATTTGGGCATTTGATCTTGCGCCCTGTAAGATGTTTAAGGTCCCGAGCAATAGCTTCAGATGATTTTGGTTTTCGGCTGGAGACCTTTCCCTGCAAAAAGAGAGTTAAGCTTTCTTAGCCACCCACATCTTCAAGGGTGGCTTCGAAGCAATGAGTCTAAGTGCAGCATCTGAGAACTTTGGCTTTGGAGCCCTAGCAAAAAGTCTTGCAGGTGGACAATAGTACTCATAAGAATAAGCAGAGTAGTTCTTGGTCTTATGAACATGGCGGTTTGATGAAACGCGCTCATATTCATAGGCCTGAGTAAGGTTTCCCTGCAAAAGATTTGCGTTAGTGCGACTCAGGTGAGTCCTCTGTCTGTATGAAGCCTTTGGACCGTATGAAGCCTGTGGTTTGGGGTTTGTCTTCTTCATGTGTGGTGTCATGACGACATTCACAGGAAGATTCTCCAAACATCTTTTCGGCACCCAGACTTTCTTCATAGGCGGCCCATTCCTGCAGTTAGTACCAATATACCTGGCAAACACTTCACCATTCTGATTCTTAAACAGTTTATAGTTTGCATCAAAGGATTCATCAATAACAATGGGATTAGCACAAGTGAAGCCAGATAGGGTGGATGGATCCGCTGAAGGTTCCTTTGCAGCAACCCATGTGGTTTTGGGGTACTGCTCAGGTTTCCAGTAAGAGCCATCAGCATTCATTTTCCTTTCGAACCCAACACCCTCTTTCCTAGGGTTTCGGTTCAGGATCTGCCTTTTGAGGACATCACATAGTGTCTGATGCCCTTTGAGACTTTTGAACATCCCTGTTTCAAGCAATGTCTTCAACCTAGCATTCTCATCAGCAATAGCAGTGGCATCCTCAGCAGAGGGGTTAGTTACCACATCAGCAGTTGAAGATATTGCAACAGTAGCAGCAGTAGAACATTCAGCAACAGAAGTAGCGTTATCACGCTCAATGCATTTAAGACATGGTGGTTCAAATCCTTCCTGAGCGGAACTGATCTGTTTGGCGCGAAGTGACTCGTTTTCCTTTTGAAGATCTTCATGAGCCGCTCTCAATTTCTCAAGATCTTGCTTCCTTTGAAGATAATCATAGGAAAGCTTTTCATGAGTTGTTGAGAGCGTTTCATGACGACTTTCAAGTTCCTCATACTTAACATGAAGATTTTTTATGTCTTCAATTAAGGACTGAGATCGAGTCATTTCAGCGTCTAACAGGTCATCGCTTTTGTCTAATAGTTTTTGAATATGTTCCATAGCTTTCTGTTGTTCAGTTGCAATTTTAGCAAGTGTTTTGTAGCTGGGTTTGGAACCACAATCAGAGTCATCTTCACTTGATGTTTGATAGTGAGTGGCGCGTGAGTTTACCTTGGCACCGCGTGCCATGAAGCAGTAGGTGGGAGTGGAGTTGTCCTTGTCATTAGCATCGGCGTTGGTGACGGAGTCATTGTCTTCAGTGTTGAAGATGGACTTGGCAACGTAGGCTGTAGCCAGACTTGCAACGCCAGAATCGGACTCCTCCTCAGACTCCACCTCCGCCTCCTCAGAAGCGGACTCCTCCTCTGAATCCATTTCCTTGCCAACAAACGCACGAGCCTTGCCAGATGAGCTCTTCTTGTGTGATGAAGACTTTGAGGAAGACTTGGAAGAAGACTTTGAGTATTTCTTCTTCTTCTTGTCGTCAGAATCATACTCCTTGCTCTTCTTTTTCTTCTTGTTCTCATTGTCCCACTGCGGACACTCAGAGATGTAGTGGCCAGGTTTCTTGCACTTGTGGCATGTTCTCTTCTTGTAGTCATGAGCAGAAGCTTCATCATTCCTTGAGCTTGATCGTGAAGACTTTCTGAAGCCTTTCTTCTTGGTGAATTTTTGGAACTTCTTCACAAGCATAGCAAGCTCCTTTCCAATGTCTTCAGGATCATCAGAACTGCTGTCAGATTCTTCTTCAGATGAGGAGACAGCTTTTGCCTTCAAGGCACGAGTTCGCCCATAGTTGGGACCGTAGATGTCTCTTTTCTCAGAAAGCTGAAACTCATGTGTGTTGAGCCTCTCAAGTATGTCAGACGGATCGAGTGTCTTGAAGTCAGGACGTTCTTGAATCATCAGGGCTAGGGTGTCAAACGAGCTGTCAAGTGATCTCAGGAGTGTCTTGACGACTTCATGCTTGGTGATCTCAGTAGCGCCGAGGGCTTGAAGCTCATTTGTGATGTCAGTGAGTCGATCAAACGTGAGCTGGACATTCTCATTGTCATTTCTCTTGAAGCGGTTGAAGAGGTTGCGAAGGACACTGATTCTCTGATCTCTCTGGGTTGAGACGCCTTCGTTGACCTTGGAGAGCCAGTCCCAGACTAGCTTAGATGTTTCCAAAGCACTCACACGGCCATACTGTCCTTTGGTCAGATGACCACAGATGATGTTCTTGGCAGTGGAGTCCAGTTGAACGAACTTCTTGACATCAACAGCGGTGACACCTTCACTAGCCTTGGGAACGCAATTCTTGACGACATACCATAGGTCGACATCAATGCCTTCAAGATGCATGCGCATCTTATTCTTCCAGTACGGATATTCAGTTCCATCAAAGACTGGGCACGCAGCGGAGACTTTGATTATCCCTGCAGTCGACATAGCTAAAACTCCAGGTGGTTAAACTGAATCACACAGAACAAGGGAGTACCTTGCTCTGATACCAATTTAAAGTGCTAGTGATCGACTAGAGGGCGGGTGAATAGGCGATTTTTATGAAAGTCTTCAAAACATGGAAGTTTCGAAGACAAACGATAGAAATAAACCTATTACCATGCAGCGAAAGGTAGACCACACTAAGCAAGCCATAGTCAAGTATTCAATGAAGTGAAAGCACAAAGACTAATAGCAGCTAGGCAGTATAGATCAGGTAGGAAGATAGTGTGAAGCCAATCAGAACAAACAGTTACTCAGTGAAGACAAAAGATAATGCAATCATACAATGACTTCACCAGGGCCAACAGTAAGTAAAGGAATGGGAAGGACGAAACCAGTGACTCATTGAAGACAATGATTTGTTGGACCAGTTCCAGTTGCTGTGACAACTGTACGTCTGGTTAGGGAGGCTGAGATTCAACTCAGAAGACTGCGTCTTCACCTTATTCCCCTTGAGCTAAGGACACCTAGTCCTCGCCCAATCACTCTGGTAAGTCTTCAAGGTAGACTCCCAAACCTTCACAGACTTTGTTCACCGGCGATCCACAATGACTCTTGGATGCTTAGAACGCGACGCCTAACCGGCTCGAGAATTCATAGTCCTCAAGTGTAATAAGTCTTCAGATCATACAGACAGGAAGATTTCAGTGATGCCTAACACTCTTTGGCTCTGGGTGGTTAGGGCTTTATCCTCGCAAGGAATTATCTCTCAAAGGCTTCAAGGTGGGTTGCTCTCAAACGACAAAAGTCGTACACTAACTCCGAGAAGCCAACCGTTTATGGTTATAGGGGGTGGGCTATTTATAGCCACTAGGCAACCCGACCTGATTTGTACGAAATGACCCTTGGTCACTAAGGAACTGACACGTGTTCCAACGGTCAGATTTCAAACACACATGGCAACTTTACTTGGGCTACAAGCAGAGGTGACTTATCCAACTCTGGATAAGATTGCTCTCATTGTCTTTGCTCGAAGACATAGGATTCTAGGTAAGCATCACTTCAGTCATTCTAACTGGTTCTCTTGGACCCCACTTAACAGTATGGTGGTTCTTATGGCTCAACAAAGAAGAAAAAGAACGACGAAACATCTAAGTCTTCGCGCTCCACAGTCTTCACACAATGTCTTCTCTTGTCATAGTCTTGAAGGTGAATGTCTTCACATACCACCTTTGACTTCAATGTCTTCATACATTTTTAGGGGTCATCTCTGGTAGGAAAACCAAATCATTGAGGGACTACTACCTGTGTTATCCTGCAATTCTCACAAACACATTAGTCCCTCGACCAAGTTTGTTGTCAATATTCCAAAACCAACTAGGGGTGGCACTAGATGCACTTACAGTAAGGCTCTTTGAATGCTCGACGAGGCGCTCCTCCTCCTCTCGCAGGAACTCGGTGTAGCGCGCAAGGTCCCTGACGCACGTGCGGGCATCCATGTCAGGACCCCGATACCAAGTCACACCAATCTAGCCAGTAGCACCTCATATCACTTTGCAGCCTCAAGCACGGCATCCTCATGGGTGTCGCCTTACCATGGCCCGGGACAGTTTGCGCCTTTTGGCTCACGTATATGATAGCGTCGCTAGCATCCATATGTCAGAGAACCCGGGCCGACATGACTAGCCGTGAACCCAAAGTGGCACTAACTTACGGGGACAGGCATACATGAATCAACATCGAGCATGTCGGTCAGCAGCGTGCGAATTCGGGCTGTAGCACTGGGCTAACAGGACTCCGGTGAACCGGGCTATAGCAGGCTAGGCAGGACTCCGGATGTCACCGCGTGACATTTCCCTCAATGGACAGACACAGGAACAAAGTGAATCACATGCCGGCCAGTCAAGTGTTCCGGAGCAGTAGTGCTGGGCTAGCAGGACTCCGGTAGACTGGGCTGTAGCGGACTACCAAGGCTCAGTGGAAGCACCAGACTACATTTCCCCATAAGAGAGGCTACCAAGGATAAAGAACTAGATTGTCGGATCCCACACATACCAAGCATTTCAATAACATACACATAATATGCTCGATATGTGCAATACAACATGGCATCACAACAAAACTCTATGACTCAAAGTATTTATTCATTAGGCTCCGAGGAGCGAGATATTACAAACATGGGTCTCATTACCCAGCTTTCAGAGTATACAAGTCAAAGCACATGCCGAAGCTTAACATGTCTGAGTACAGACATCTACAAATGAAAAGGGCTGAGAAGCCTGACTATCTACCAGATCCTGCCGAGGGCACAAGATCGTAGCTGAGGTATCAAGCTAAACGTTGAAGTCCACATGGAACTACTAGCGAGACTGAAGTCTCTCTGCAAAAACATAAAATAAGCAAACGTGAGTACAAATGTACCCAACAAGACATACATCATAACTAGCTACATATGCATCAGTATCAACAAAAAGGGGTGGTGGAGTTTGACTGCAGCAAGCTAGCTTTGACTCGGTGGCTAACCTGAACTACTACTGCAAGTAACTCTTTGAGGTGGCGCACACGAGTCCACATATTCACCATATCAATACACCACTATGGATCCACTCCTGTCTCCCTACAAGAATGCCATCCATAGCACCCACGCTTATCTTGCGCATTTTAGAGTATCCACTTTCACATGTCTATGAACTGTACAGGCAACCAAGTAGTCCTTTACCACGGACGCGGCTATTCAAATAGATGATGTTAACCCTGCAGGGGTGTACTTCTTCACACACGCTCTCACCACTTACCGCCGTTTACACGACATGTACTCCGCGACCTTCAAGCGGAAGCCCAATGAGGGTGTCAGCCATGGCCTACCTAAACACTCAAGTCTCTAGTCCAGGTTTATCGCCTATCCAGGTTCCATCCACAGGGAGTCCGGCCGAGGTTTCCACATACGGCCCCGAACGATGTGTGCAGGGTTCCCGAGACACCAAACAGGCGACTCGGTACACCATGCCACGGTGTAGCTACTGCATCATAGCCCACCCTTTGGGTCAGCGCTACGCACGACCACCAACACATATCCTATAAACACGAGAAACTAGTTGCAACTCCTAGACAGAGGACTAGGGTGGTTAAGAAGCCGAGAGGGTCCATTGGTTTCGGGCCCAATGCATGGTAGTAACTGATTCTTAAAAACCACATACAGATCTCTGTGCTTATGGACGGTTCCAATGAAACAACCCACAATGTACTCCTACATGGCCTCTCATCAATTCCTTTACCAAATCGTGTTCAACACACTTAGCTCACACACAGTAGGACATGTTCATCACCATTCTAATTCATCCCTGATGAATCAGACCTGACTCAACTCTAAGTAGTAGCAGGCATGACAAACAAGCATGAATGAGTAGGCACATCAGGGCTCAAACAACTCCCACTCATGCTAGTGGGTTTCATCTATTTACTATGGCAATGACAGGTCATGCAGAGGAAAGGGGTTCAACAACCGCAGCATGTAACAGTTGAATCGTTGTTGTCCTAATGCAGTAAAAGAGAGCAGGAGCGAGAGAGTGGGATTGTATCGGAATGAACAAGGGGGTTTTCCTTGCCTGGCACTTTTGAAGATGATATAGCTCTTCATCGGTGTCAATGATCACATCGTCGAAACATGCGTCTTCTGAGGGGGAACAATCACCGGCAAACACAGAAAGAACACAATCAATGCAATGCACAATATGATGCATGATCATGACATGTCAATATGCTGTGATTTGAGCTAATGCAGCTAAGAATAGAAGGGTTTGAGTTGATTTGAACCAAAGGTTCAAATTCAAATTCAAACTAAGAACTTATAAAGTGCATTATCATGTTTTGATCTAAACAACAAAGTTAAGTTGTTTAAACATGCATTAAAATGGTACATATGGATAGATTGGATTTTTGTGATCATTTTCCATATATAAATATTTTTATTTGGAGTTACGGTTGATTTTCTATGATTTTTAGAAGTTTAGGCAATTTTCTGGAATTTCTGAATTATCTTAAATACAAAAACTATTTACTACGTCAGCATGACTTCAGCATTGCGTCAGCAGGTCAACGGGGCATGGTCCAGGTCAAACCTGACGTGTGGGGGCCACACTTCGGTGCCACGGGGCTATTTAGCTCGCTGACCGGTGGGCCAGGTCAACGGTCATGTTAGTAGGGTCAACTCTGACACGTGGGTCTCGCTGGGTTAATCTAAACAAAACAGGAAATAAAACCCGGGGTTAATTAGGGCGTGGGGCCCATCCGTCAGCGGCACGGGTCACTAACATAACGCGATTAGCACCCAACTAATCGTGCCACGTCAGCCACCGGAGTTTCATCGGCGACGACCACGGCCAACGGCGGGATGCACCATGCGCTCGCTACGGGGCACCAATAGATGCGCGGTTTGCTCCTACGGGCTCCTGGGAGTGTGGCGCATCCAAAGCAACAAGCGGCAGCAGCTGGGGTGGCCGGAGCTAAGGCGGCGAGCTCTTTTGCGGCTGTCGGAGTTCGGCCATTGCTCGAAATGGCGTTACAGGCGGCGTCAGGAGCAGCGGTTGGTCGTGTTCGACTTGTGGGGATGCACTGAGTGCAGTGGTGAGCTCGGTCGCAGGCTTGCACGGCCGTGGCCACGGTGGTGACCTGGACGGCAGCGAGGAGCGCTCGGCTCCAGTGGTAGCACGGTCTAGAGAGAGCAAAAGAGCGCGGGGAGAGAAGGGTTCAGTCCGTGAGCTCACAACGGTTGCAGCAGAGGCTACGGCGAGCTTGGAGGAGGTCCGAAGCGAGCGGGGCGGCGAAGGCGATCTCGGCGACCTGAGGAAGAAGAAGGCGTAGGGGGCGGCGCTTCGAGGCATCCGACGTTGTGTAGCTCGGCAAGGGGGTCGAGGACGAGGTGGTGGAGCTTCTGGGCGCGTCGGTGAGGCGTGGGCTTGCCGGTGGCCGCGGGAACGGCGAGCGGTGCGACGGCATGTTCGGGCGGCTGCGCGTGGGAGAGACAGAGGAGGGGAGAAGCACGTGGAGAGGTCGAGGGGATTCCAGGGGGTGCGTGGCATCGTTTGGAGTCGTCCAGGGCGTCGGTAGAAGCAGGAGGTGGCCGTCGGTGGCCGCGCGCTTGCTAGCGCACCGCGGGCACACGCCCGTGCCTACTGGCGCGAGGAGGAAGGCGACAGAGGGGGTTGCGGTGATGGACTGGGCCAGTTGGCAGCGCCACTAGCTGGGCCGGCCAGGTTGGCTGCACAGGTGAGGCCAGGTACTAACTCTCTCTCTCTTTTCCTGTATTTCTTTTTCTATTTCATTTCCTCTGTTCTAATTTAGTTTAGCCACTAAATCATTTTAATAAATTCTGTAGGTTATTATATGGCTTGCTAAAATATACACAAAGCCACTCACAAACTTCCAGAATTATTGGAGTTATATTTAATATATATTAAGTATAAATCCAAAGCAAATAATTATTTGATTAATTCAAATGGCCAAAATAAATGTTTGTGAGCTCCTAAAAATACTGGTTTGAATTTTACCTCTTGCCAAAAATTTTATGGAATAACAGGAACATTTTCTTGGACTCATTTGAGAAGATTTTAAAGTTGGTTATTTTTGAACTGATTTCTGAGGGTTTCAACAAACCTCAATTCAACTTTCAGAAATTTTAGACATGATGCATGAGTGCAGTTGCAACTATTTCACTCAGGTATTCTAGGGATGTGACAACTCAACCCCACTAAACAAGAATCTCGTCCCGAGATTCAAGTCATGAGGTAAGAAGACAGAGGGACACAAGCTAACACAATCTTCAAGATCCAGATGTCTTTCTCGGGGGTGTTGATTCATTGCATCACCTTGATCTCGACGTCTTGCTTTGAGAACTACATCCAACATGACAACGAGTAGAAAGGAAGAACTTTAGAAGAATCAATCTTCATGAGGTTCGAGCGACTTAGGATCATCTTAATGATCACAAGATCAACTCATGGAATGGGACATAGAAACATCTCTGGAGCTGAGAGGCAAAACATGCATCAGGAGGGACGGAAGAAACAATTTGACGAGGGTTTCAAGTAGCGAGGAAAAATTGCCATGATTCCATAACGGGGCACCTCATGAAAGGTTACTCGTGGAATTATTCTCTTAAGTGGAAAAAAGAATTACTTTTGGTACATAGATCATTGAAACTCTTTATACCAGCCTAAGGCAATCACAATCGATCGTTTGGCGGAGTTTGAATGGATGATGTGGACTACCTTGTTGAAGACAACCCGATGGATGATTTCTTCTTATCATCAGAAATGGACGGAACCCATGGCAGACTGACACAATGACGGGTGCAAGCTGGGAACAAAATGCAAATACTGGGAATGACCCAACCATCATATCTGCCCGAGATTCAGATCTGGTTGGTAACAAGATATTTCAGACAACATGTCAGGAGAAGAAAGTTTGCAACACAAACCGACGAGATGACGTTGCGAGATTCTCAGGAATTTAACGATGATAGCAAGCTCCAAAACATCAACTGGTTCTGCTACATACATGTGAACACATTGTCCCAGACAAGCATGATCACGCAGTAGTCTTATAATAAAACACTACCGAGTTCTGATTGGGAACCATCATTGAGATAACGAAGTCTTGTGCATATCCATCCGGGCCCTTCAGGATTAGCGCATGAACTTTTTTCTTTGAACAAATCAATCAGTGGCTTGGTGTGCTAGGAAATACCGATGGGATGGAGGTAGCTAATCTCTCAAGCCATAGTGTACTTCGCACATGCATGACTGACTTGGGATGATTCCAGAGGAATCAAAACTAACTTTCTTGATTTCACGAGGCAACTTGCATCATATGCACGTGAATTAGAGGAAGTCACTTCTTCCATCAAACATAAACTTCATGAGCTAGTACGAAGAAAATGCGTTCAAAAGTTTCCAACGCTAACTTAGATGTTCAACATGAATCATGGACAAGATGAAAATGTTGTTAATGGGCTCAACAACAAACCATCCAGGCTTCCATATAGATGGAATTCCACAATTAAGTGAACACGATGATAGCATTGGTCAGACCAAAGGATGTAATGGTGTATGCCCGAGGGATCAACCAAGAGTAAGACAACATTACGAACATCGTTGGTTCTGATTTGATTTGAGGATAGCCCACACTCAAATCAAAAATTGGATAATATAATAGCACCGACAACTGATCACGAGGATCAATCAATGAAGATATCATCTTTCTTCAATACACACACACACACACACACACACACTGGGATATCCCTTTAGAATGAACTAAGTCAGATAAAGCTATTATCTTCCAACTCTCCAAGTTATTGCTTAGCTTATCCAACTAGTTCAGGAGTATCCAGCATAGATCCTTGGAGAAAGGGTGGTTTATAGAAAGACCAACACTATCACGAACTCAACATAGCGGTCAGGGGATGACCTGGTGATACTTTCGGGAAGATATCCGGAAAATCACGAACCACCAGTATGTCTCTAAGCTCGAGAACAATCTTTCTTTTTAGGCAAGACGATATGATCCAATAAGCAAGGATAGACACAATCCCAACTCTTGATCGAAGAGTGCACCCGGAAAATGAACTAGGTAGCACGATCAATCTTAGAATGATGATTCCATAATCAGCACACCAAGAATGAGATTATCGTCCATTAACCACCAAGCAACAGGGTTGCTAGGAGTATTGATTTCACACATCACGGTTCACTTGTCGGTATTCCGGTTCCAACAAGACGGAACCAAGGAACGAATGATGATGGCGAGAAATATCACTACATCAAGAATTCATGAGAGTTGGTGCAATTCTCATGACATTCCTGACATCAAGAGGGTAATACTTCAGGGTAGAACAGAATCAGAAGCTAGATTGGCATTTTGATCTGCGGAATACAACTGCTTTGACCCAACCCTAGATATGGATGAGGTACTGGAGTTTGTTTCTCCTAGTCATTCTGGAATAGAATGGCTTGATGGACCACAAGAGTAATAGGTATCGATGAACGAATGCACGCATACTCTTGACTATCAATTGATAGACGAGGGTCAGAATACACCTAAAGGGGAACAACTCAAGGAACATATAACCTTCTGACTTGTGGATGCATATATTAGTATGTCGAACCAAGTTCAACATATTTCTTCCAGATAATCCATGCAGAAGGGTAGGACTGGCAGATTCACAATGCAGAATGGAGAACTCATCAAGAGCACTCTTGTTGTGATCTTTTGGTTCAAAAGAACTTCTGCCATATTGGTTCATGGTATTAGAAGAATGATAAACCACGAACCTCAAGGACTATCACCAAGATTACTAATATCCTAAGGAACTAGCAAACGCTATGAACATGAAGTAACTAGGGTGAATATCGGGTTCAAGAACCCCGGAATAGAATGCCTACTAACTAAATGGCATCACGGGATGCTTTCGAGAATGACGGCCAGAATCATCACACTGGGACACAAAACATGGCTAGATTACTAGGTAATCTTCTAAGACACCTAGGGTCATAATAATAACTCCAACATATATGTCGAGGCAATAGAATAACCCGACTCGGCAATTAGTGTGATTAACCTGGCCTAAAAGAACAACAAAACGAGAGGGAAAGGATTTTGCAAATGCATCAGATGGTTTAGAAACCAGGGATGACTCAGACAGCATAACAATTGTAAATGCTCAGAAAAAGATTTGAGACATTCACAAGGATTTGCATGGTCACTCAACAACATCATATCAAGGTTCTGGTTCAACTGACAACATACTAAAAGTAGTAGAAACTGAATTGAGGCCTGGAACCAACAATCCTAAGATTCTACGGATTAGTAACACGTGATCCTAATAGAAAGATGAGAAGCCTAGTTCTTAAACCCCGTAGAAGAGAAGAGGATGACTCGGATCAGAAGGGCATAAGGTAAAGGAGTAAAAAGAGCCTTACGTCCCTTCCACAATCAATTACCTTACATAACTAAAGAATTTCTAGACTCAATTTCAACCAGTTTCACTACAAAAAAAATACACTTCCGTGATGATATGTGTTTGTCATAGTAGGTCGCTTTTTTGTCATGCATGTACATCCATGACAAATTTATGACAGAATCAAGATAGTCATACCTGTGCTGTCGTAGAAGTGTTCCATGACATTACCAAAATTATCATCACGGAAGTGTCCACTTCCATGACGATAAATCGCGCGTCACAGAAGTGCTTTCGTCAAGGGTGACCGACACGTGGCATCCACCGTAATGGAACGCCGTTAAGCTATCGGGTCAGGTTTTGGATCCGATAACCCGTTAACAGCCCCGACCAATGGGAAATTTCCACGTGTAAAATTCTTATTAGCCGGACGAAACACATGTCAGCTCGTCAGTGGGTCAGATAGGCGCCTATGATATGTCGACACGTGGCACGGCCCAACAAGTTTAAGTGGGCCGGCCCAACTAAAGGCCCACAAGATTTTGCAGACCATAATGGGCCGGCCCAGCTAAAGGCCCACGAGATTTTGCGGACCGTAATGGGCTGGCCCAGCTAAAGGACCACAAGATTTCACGGGCCATAATGGGCCGGCCCAGGTAAAGGCCCACAAGATTTTTGTGTGCCATAATGGGCCGGCCTAGGTAAAGCCCACAAGATTCTTGCGGGTCATAATGGGCCGGCCTAGCTAAAGGCCAATGAGATTTCGCCGACATTAATGGGCCGGCCCAGCTGTAGGCCCACAAGATTTTGAGGACCCTAGTAGGCCGGCCCATTAACTGGCTGCCATGTTTTGGGCCAAATGCCGGCCCATATTTGATCCGGTCCATTAATGGTCTGCCACGCTCCGGGCCTAATAGTGGCCCATATGAGATCCGGCCCGTTAAAAGCCTACCACGTTCTGGGCCAAATTACGGCCCAGATCAGGTCCGGCCCTTTAAGAGGCTTTGGGCTCAATTATAGCCCATATCAGATTTGGCCCGTCAACTAGACACTATGCTTTTGGGCCCACTTGCTAAAGGCCCACTTAGTAATTCGGCCTAATATTAGTTTTGGCCTGTTAAGGGCCCGTTTAACATTTCGGCCCTATATTAATTTCAGCCTATTAAAAGCCAGTCATATAGTTGGGCCTAACTATGACCCTGTTTGCATCCGGCCTGCTCGCAGCCGATATCTGATTGGGCCAAACAAGGATCGAGACAACTTTGGCATGTTAAAAGCCCGTGATTTGATTCGCACAATCATGGGCCGGGGTTCATTTCATGCTGCTGCGTAACTAGTATCAATTAAGAACAAAGCTACTCTATGCAATAAAGAAATTACGGCATAGTAACTTAGAATAAACCTACACTATGCAATAAAGGGTTTAAGGTATATTACATCCACTGGGCATCGAAGTTCGCCACAAGTGATCATAAAGCGCAACGTAGAAGCATATTACAAAAACTGGGCACCATTGCAGCATAACAAAATAATACTGAACCGAGACCACTTCCAAGACAGTTCAAGAAAGGTTAGCCTTGCGGGGGAACTGCTGCGCAAGCTGCTGAGCAAGGCTGTGAGACCGACCTAGCATGTCGATCATAGCTTCCAGGTGTAGCTGTTTAGCGATGAGGTTCTCATTGGTGTTCTCCGCAATCTTTCTTAGAGATAGGACTTCAAGTCGAAGTTGAGTTGCAGAATGCCTTTCTGCTAGAACTTGGGACTGAAGATGTCCAACTGATTCAGACAATGAATTCTGTGAGCTTGTCTGACTGTTAGTGTCAAGTAACTTAAACACTGCATCAATACAAGACTTTGGGCTTTTCTTGCTATCTTCAAGATATTTTTCCTTCTTTGCTGCAATATATGTTGGGTTTGTCTCACAGCCTTCAGCAGACTTGTGCATGCCATCATGCATATCACCCTGAAACAAAGCAGAGAGATGATAGGTTTTCCACGTGTATAAACAAAGATGATAACTATTCTGTCAATTCTATCCAATTTCAAATTAGAAAATAAAGAGTATGTTCAAAATATCAATAGCATAATTTGGCATTGTTCATAATGCGGGGAGCTTCACCACACTACTGTATTACCATGTCAACATAACAAGCATAGATGAAGGGCAAAGAAAATCATTGTATCTATTTTGGATAATGTGCATGGCATGTTGTTCATATCATCAGCAACATCAGTAAGATAAAACACGAGATGACAAGGTGCAAATGTGGGCTGCTTCACCACACACTGGATTATAGATCCACAAAAACAAGCATACATATAGGGAGTATTAAGTAATGTGCATGGTATGAATAAGGAATTTGGTTTTACAAGTAAAACTTACAACTTACGGTTCTTACAAACATGCATTTTGGTAGAAACAGTAAACTAAACAGCAGTAAACGATAGGGAGCATGAGCAAATTAAAAAGCAGTTGAGGATAAAGGCTTTAGAAGGACTGACTTACATCAACAGTTAACACCGGCTTTATAATGCCCTTCTCCATGTCAAGGGAAGGATAACTCAAGAATTTCAGCACATAATCTTCTTCATGAGCATTGCCTGTACTCTACATTTTGTAGAGAGTAATTATAGATATGATAATACTGGAAGGGGTAGAGGATAATGAAGATAAGATGCAGATTGATGCTACATAATCAACTACCAATCCCTGGAAGTACAAGCGTTACAGGACAAAATGTACTGACAAGAGCAATGGGTTACACTTCTGCACTGGCATTGTCTGTGTATTCTACTTGTTGGTAAGATTAAATATAGATCTGATCTTTTTTAGTAAATGGTGAGTGAGGGAGATAAGATGCAGAATGCTACAAAATGAACCAATCCCTCTTCCCATAATACAAGAGTGTTTTGAACACTGGTGTACTATACAAGACGTTCTTATATTATGGGACGGAGGGAGTAGTTGTTAATGTAAGTACAATGATAGACCACGTTCAGTCCTTACAAGAGGACTGCAGAGCTAAACCTCTTCAAAGCATTGGGTTGATTCTAAATTTATGTAAGAGTCCATAAGGATCTTACAATGTCCACCAAATGGACGATTACAAGGCTAACATGTGAAGTGATGCTACATAATCAAACAGCTATGAAAGTAAATATGGTCATACAGGGCAAGAGGTACTCACAAGAGCAATGCAGTGTGCAGTATAGTTGCGAGATTCTGTGGTCCCTTGAGAACGAATGTTCTTCTGCTAACAGTTTTCGTACAAGTGAGACATTAAGGCAAATGCAGAAATGTAGTTCAAATTGTGATGTGATATCATAGACAGTACCTTGCGCTGCAGCCGAGACCAATGTGTAACAAGATTATTCCAGTCACCGTCGGATAAATGTAGCATCATAGACTTTACAGAAATTTCGTTCAGAGGCTTGCCATCGAAGTGCGCTTGCCTCAGGTACGAACGATACTTCATCAACGAGTGCTTGAAAAGCGCACCAACCCTTGCTCGTCATCACAATCTAGTTTGCGCCTCGCCTATATAAAAGAATGAAATCTTGTGTCTTTTGTCAGCAGAAACATATGCAGTAATGACCATGAATAACATTAGTGCATTACTTACGCATAAGTTGCGGAGGAAGACTGGAAATTGTTCTGTGTCTGCTGTATAATCTTTCCATGAAGGAAAGATGCGCACAAAGTTCCTGACAACAACATAAGCTTCGTCTTCTAAACTGGGAAGAAATGGAATAGGGGTCCTATTTGCTGCAATAGGGGCTCTCTCTGGTTCGAAAAGGGATTTGGCAACTGGATTTGGTGTACTCTTTGCTGGAATGGGGGTTTTGCGTCAAACAGCTGGTGTTATGTCAACTGGCATAATCATACTGTTTGCTGCAGTTGGGGTCTGCTGAGTTGGGGCATCAGAAATGACCAGTGTAGTAGGGCTAGAGTCTGCTAGAGTTGGGGTATTTTGTGGGTCAGGTGATATTGCAACTACACCTAACGGGCTATTTGATTTATCAGGTGCCACTACCTTTTCCAAATAATTTGCTTGTGCTCCTCCACGATCAGCAATCGCCCTCTTCCTTTTGAACGTCTGATACACAAGAACAACATTTGAATGGATAAATATGGTATGATGACAGATGGAATATGTACTGAAAATGGATAGGCAGGGCGTATTTGAAGGAAATATGCCCTAGAGGCAATAATAAAGTTATTATTTATTTCCTTATATCATGATAAATGTTTATTATTCATGCTAGAATTGTATTAACCGGAAACATAATACATGTGTGAATACATAGACATACAGAGTGTCACTAGTATGCCTCTACTTGACTAGCTCATTAATCAAAGATGGTTATGTTTCCTAACCATGAACAAAAGACTTGTTATTTGATTAACGGGATCACATCATTAGAAGAATGATGTGATTGACATGACCCATTCCATTAGCTTAGCACCCGATCATTTAATATGTTGCTATTGCTTTCTTCATGACTTATACATGTTCCTATGACTATGAGATTATGCAACCCCCGTTTGCCGGAGGAACACTTTGTGTGCTACCAAACGTCACAACATAACTGGGTGATTATAAAGAAGCTCTACAGGTGTCTCCAAAGGTACATGTTGGGTTGGCGTATTTCGAGATTAGGATTTGTCACTCCGATTGTCGGAGAGGTATCGCTGGGCCCTCTCGGTAATGCACATCACATAAGCCTTACAAGCATTGCAACTAATGAGTTAGTTGCGAGATGATGTATTACGAAACGAGTAAAGAGACTTGCCGGTAACGAGATTGAACTAGGTATTGAGATACCGACGATCGAATCTCGGGCAAGTAACATACCGATGACAAAGGGAACAACGTATGTTGTTATGCGGTATGACCGATAAAGATCTTCGTAGAATATGTAGGAACCAATATGAGCATCCAGGTTCCTCTATTGGTTATTGACCGGAGACGTGTCTCGGTCATGTCTACATTGTTCTCGAACCGTAGGGTCCGCGAGCTTAACGTTACGATGACAGTTTCATTATGAGTTTATGTATTTTGATGTACTGAAGGTTGTTCGGAGTCCCGGATGTGATCATGGACATGACGAGGAGTCTCGAAATGGTCGAGACATAAAGATCGATATATTGGAAGCCTATATTTGGATATCGGAATCGTTCCGGGTGAAATCGAGATTTTACCGGAGTACCGGGGGGTTACCGGAACCCCCCCCCTACATGGGCCCTAAGGGAGAAGATGAAAGGAGGCAAGAGGTGGCCACGCGCCCCTCCCCTCCCTAGTCCGAATAGGACATGGAGAGGGGGGCGGCGCCCCCCCTTTCCTTTTCCTCTTCCTCCTCTTTCCCACTTCTCCTGCTCCAACTAGGAAAGAAGGGAGTCCTACTCCCGATGGGAGTAGGACTCCCCCTTGGCGCGCCCTCCTTGGCCGGCCGCCCCCTCCCCTTGGCTCCTTTATATACGGGGGCAAGGGGGCACCCTAGAACACACAAGTTGATCTTCGTGATCGTTCCTTAGCCGTGTGCGGTGCCCCCTCCACCATATTCCACCTCGATCATATTGTAGCGGTGCTTAGGCGAAGCCCTGTGACGGTTGAACATCAAGATCGTCACAAGCCGTCGTGCTGACGGAACTCCTCCCCGAAGCTTTGCTGGATCGGAGCCCGGGGAGCGTCATCGAGCTGAACGTGTGCCAAGAACTCGGAGGTGCCGGAGTAACGGTGCTTGGATCGGTTGGACCGGGAAGACGTATGACTACTTCCCCTACGTTGCGTCAACGCTTCCGCTTCGATCTACGAGGGTACGTAGACAACACTCTCCCCTCTCGTTTCTATGCATCACCATGATCTTGTGTGTGCGTAGGATTTTTTTTGAAATTACTACGTTCCCCAACAGTATTCACATACACGATGCGTAAACTAAGCTAATGGCAGTTCAACAAAGTAGAAGCAATGCAAAGCATCAGTTGCAAGATATGTGCGAGCAATGTAACCTTGGAAAGTTAGAGCAAGTACCTTGATGGGTGAATAAGATAGGGCATCTTCCTCTGACTCCTCCACTAGGGAGCTACATTGACTTAGGTCTCCCTCTAGTTGAGAATCACTGTTAGGATCATATTATGAGCATGAATCTGTAGGTGGAGAGTGTTTGCATTGCATTGCATCCAGACTTGATTTCAGTCCCTTAATACCAAGTTTGACAGCCATGGCATTGTTCTGCTTTATTCTTTTCATGCGTGCAAGCTCATAATCATTATGATGTTGTTCAGAATCTGAGATTCATGAAAACATAAAAGTAGTCAGATTATCTATGGAATGCATTGTAGTTTCAACTCGGAGAGTGTCTCCCTATAAACCCCTGCATATGCAAAGTTCACCTCCCCAACCGTGCTGACCAGACCACACACAGAGATACACACCCGAGCGGCGAACATGCATTTTCGAAACTAATTTAGGAAAATTTAGCTGACCAATTAAACAACTCTGTTTTCATAATATCATATTCGTATTTGAACAACTAAGCTTGTTTAGCTTGATGGGTGGAGCAGTGTTATTATGAAATGAAGCACATATTCTGATCGTATAGTGATCATAAAAGGGGGAAACTCTAAGCATATATTTTTTAGCAAAAGAGGGTTTCCCCTCTGATTTCTATTAAAGAAACCACCACGGAACCAACATGATCAATTAAACCCTAAGCATGATCAATTAAACCGTATTATGGCTGTGCCATGGCAGATTTGAAGCTACAAACCGGAGAAATGATATTTAGCATCCATTGTTTGCTTCGAACTAAGAACTAAATTCTAAGAGCTGAAAAGAAAGTAGAGTAACCAAGTTAAGATCTATTTTCTGGTTGAGATCAAAAAGTTGAGGAGATATGAAGTACCACCTCTCTTGCGGCACCGTGTAGGCATCGGGGGTGCGACGGCTATTGGTGGCGTTGAAGCAGATCTGCGATGGTAGACGGGTGCATCGGGGGATAAGTCCCGTTGCGGTGGAAGAGAAGGTCGTGTGAGCGGCCCCGTCAAAGAGGACGACGGCGCCGATGAAGCGAGAGGAGGCGATGCAAGGCTATTGGTCCGTCACCGTGGATGAGAAACGTCCATCTCTAGCAGTGGACGATGCGGTCTTGGTAGGCGCTCCGGCATGGTGGAGGACGGTGGCGATGGATGTGGTGGAGGACGGCGGCGGTGGATGGGGTGGCGGACGGAGGCTAGTGTGGGAATGGGGTGTTCTAGCGCGGACGGTGTATGAATGGGAAAATGGAGGGAGAGGTACAGGGAACCATGTTTTTGGGACGTGCCTGTCTGAAATATGGGAAAGTTACGAACTTATCCCCCGTTTCAAATTTGGACGTCTCGTCGGTTGGGGATAGGACGGTAATCTCGCTTCTCCCAAATATTTGCCGGTAACTATTTCGGGCGAGGAGAGGGTGTTTTGTCGCCCACGGTTGGCGCCCATGGTGTATGAACGGGGCTGACAGGTAGGGTGGTTGTGTCACGTCTGATGGAAGTTACACATCTGCCCCTATTTAAAATATTAGCCTACATCGAGGATAGTTTGTTTTGCCGCCGACCGTGTATGAATGGGGAATGGAGGGAGAAACAGAGGTCTTTCGGACGAGCTTGAATCAAATGAGTTTTGCTGCCCATGTTTGACGCCCACCGTGTCGGAATGGGCTCAGAGGCGATCGTGTCACGTCTAATTGAAGTTACTAACCTACCCCTATTTAGAGCAGTGGGAATCGGGCCGATGGATTGTCCGTGTAATGGGTAGACAGTAATTTCCATCTCCCAAACACTTGGCTTCGGGCAGCCGATGTGGGAGTGGACATTTTGCTATTTCTTTCGAATTTTGGGACAATAAGCATCCACGTTTACCCTGGCAACTAAATTCGAATCCATTTTGTATTCCTATATGAATCTTTATAAATCATTCTATGTGTTTTTATATATCTTCAAAAGGACGACAAAGATGTATTCCACTGTCATATATGAATATGGTTTACAAATGCCGATACTCAAATTCAGAAACTAGAATCCAGTTTAACGTGAATTCGAATATTTGGAACACTTCATGTCCAACTCAAATGTCACACGCAGCATAATGTGTACTCCCATTTAGATATGTACACAAGCGATGTATCAAGATTCAAATACCGAGTCAATCAACCAAGAATGTACGGAACTAATAGACATATAAACACTTATAGAGTATATGGATCAATAATATCAACTAACATACATAAGCCAGGCCGCTGTACTTTTTTTGGCTACAACAACATCCTTTTTTTAGCCAGCATCTTGGCCCTTTCCGATGCGTGCCACTTATGGTCCATCTATACTAGTATTGCTGAATGCACATTCAGCCCGATTGGCATATTTGTAGGTCTGGCACAGCAATCCAAATGAAATGTCTCCGAGTCTTATCAATTAATACAGACTAGTGCTCAAATAAAATTACAAACAAAAAAACAAAAAAAACAATTATTACATGATCTCTAAAACAAATGGTTTGATTGATTACATGAACAGACAACACAAAGGTTATTCAAGTATGGAAAGAACATTTCACCTATGATTTACCAAGTAGGAATTTAATTTCCTTTTTTCCTTCAGGACCTTAACAATCTTGTCAGTCTCAACTTGCTTCGTTTTGAAATCCACCAAATATTTAATGGTTGCCTTGAGTACTGCTTGTGATTGTGCTGTTTGCTTCCTCAACATGTCAACTTCATCTCTAAGTGCAGAAGCAGAATCTCTTTCTACCACTAGTTTAGCCTCTAGAGCATCAGCAGTTGGCAATTCATAATGCACGATTGGGCCGGTGCCACTGCTGTGGGATGATGCAACGTCCATGGGGACCTCGCTCTTTGATCTTGGGCTAACCTGTTTTGCCATTAAAGTTCCGATTGGATTCAGAAAAGTTGAAGTTAGCAAAACATCTCAACTGGGAGTTATAACAACAAACCAGTTAAACAAACAAGGAATTAAAGAGTTTCACTTGGATGCTGAAAAGTAGTTATTAACATCACTGTAACCCGCTGTTGCAGCAGCAAAGCAGTTAAACAAACAAGTAGATATTTAAGTTAAGGCAAATAGGTAATTCTTAACAGTAAGTATCAAACACATAGATAGGCGCAGTCTACAATATGATTAACAGGCTGTGCCATTATGTAATCAGTAGCAAACTAAATTAAGCCAAGCAACGTAATTGAACAATTTTGCAATAAGTGGCTAACTAAAATTCCGAGAAGCAAGTAACTGAACTTACACTAGTTCTTTGTACAGGCACACTGCAACTTCTTTTTCACTTACATGGTTGTACGAAGGAGTCCATGGCATCGGTTGCTTGGATACGTAGTCCCAATACTTCTTTCTTCCCACACAACATGGGTAAGTCGAATGGTTAATCTGGTAAGATGGTGTGTCCTTGATATGTTATATGAGGACGTGTAGTCAGACTAGTTGTAGCCAAACACATCACACTGGCTTTCACTGTATATTTCATGCGATTATTTTTGGCATATCGAGATCTAAGCAATCTACAATACGATGAAAAGACTGGCATCCTTCACATTATTGGCGAACTCAGTTCATAGAAACAAGCAATTCAACCATTCTGTGGGTAAATCAAAAGCGCCACTGGAATATTTTTCACTATCCAATCATACATGCAAAAAGGGGCGACGCCACCATAGGGGCTGGTATGGGCGGCCGCCTCAGGTGGTTGGAAAGTGTGCACCTAGTTTGAGTCGTCCAGGTTGGCCCACACTAGTTTTGTTCATCCCAACGCACGAGCAGGCAATGTAAAAAATAAAGAAAAATGTTTCAATTTGGATGGACCAATAACATAAGTACAAGGCAGGCCCTATAGCAGGCTCGCGGCCCAAATGAGTGCCTCCCATATCGATCGACAGCAGGAAAAATCCCAATTCATTCGCTCCAGCCTCCAGTCTGATTCGCTCCTAACCTAGCCGCCGCTGGACAGACCGACACAGCACTTCCTCGCACCCTCGTTGGAGGGTGGTCGCCGGGCTTCAAGCGAACGGAAGGACAAGAAGATGAAGATCCAACCCTGTGTGTAGCCTGCGTGGGAGGCAGCGGCGGCAGCACGGGCATGGCATCGAGCTTGCGCAAACGAATAGTCACTAATTGCAAGAGTAGCATGCGCAACGAGCAGGTACATCACATCCCTGATTATATCTAATTCAACTCTTCAATTTCTGGCCAATAGTTATACCTGACGGTGTTGTAAAACTGCTTGTATGTAGGGAATCTATGAGAAAATGAATACTAAACTGACTGAATCTGATGTATCTAATCTAGTTTCCGGTGCAAACATACAAGCTCATGTTGTTCTTGAGCCCGAAGTGTCTAATGAACAGACTGCTAATGAAGGATTTGATGCAAACATTTTACATGCTCCTGGTGATGAACATATAGTGTCTAATGAGGGATCTAATGCAAGCATTTTGCAAGCTCATTGAAGGATTTAGTGTCTAATGATGATCTACTATGTTGAGAGAGACAGAGATTTGCAGGCATTGATGACAAGCAAATTATAGTGCATTTTCATAGCTTGAGGAAACATCGAGGCCATCTACCAGAAAGTCCCTGTATCATGACAACATAGCATAAATACTTTTCTAATCTGTTGTTTGAAACTATTGGCATACTTGTGCAGGATAGATATATTGATATGCAGTTTGTGCACTGGTTATACATGCAATTACACTTCGATATTTTCAGCCAGAGAACGAATAATTCAAGCAGGTACAGACCATGTTTGTAGTCCTTGTACACCATGTTGCATTTTGTTTTTTTGTTGCTTGCATCATTTAGTGTTTATAATCTGAACTACTTTGGATCATTAGCTGGTTTTCAAAGTGCATGCAGCTTCACATTTCTTAACTTATGTTGATTTCCGGAGTGCAAGTGCCTTCGTATTTTTTAAGTTAAATGTTCGCCCCTAGTAACTTGAATTCGTGGATCAGCCACTTCACACAAATCACACACGAATGCCAGTACGAATTAAATGAATGCAGGGACTTACGCTAGCTCGTTGTACAGGCTCACTGCAGCTCTGCTTGCGCTTGGGATGTTCCATGTACAAGTCCATGTTACCACTTCCTTGGATGTGCAGGCCTTGTGCTCCTTGCATCCCCCTCTGCATTTTTGACACGGCAAATGGTTGATCAAATAAGAGGAATTGACCTTGATGTTGTACCGGAGGACAGATACTTACAAGGTTATACAGGTGTGAAAGATGTGTACTAGATCCCGTAGCACCGTCATGCTTCGCTAAAATATGGATTTGCTTGCTTCAGATGATATCTCCAGAAGAAATAAGAGTTAAGGTCAGAGTTGCATAGGCGTGTAAGCTAAGACAGCAGTGAAAGGATATACAAACATCGTCGGGACAGTGCACAAGGGAGTGATGTGTGGATACCTAGTTTGGGCCGGCGTTTGGGCATGCTCGCCTAGCTAGAGTGCGGGTCACTTCAGAGCCGTTGAGGGTGATGCGTTGGCGTTGGCTGGCTGTGCACGGATGCAGATCTTGAGTGGCAGTGGAGCGCTACGATGCGGTGGACCAGACCGTTGGTGAAGCCCGAACGGCCTCGGGGGGCGGAGGTGCGACGATGTGCTCGGTGAAGTAGCCCCAGTGAGCTGGGAGACGGTGTCGGTGAAGCGCACCTGATGCGGTGGAACTCGATGTATGTGAGGCACGTCGGTTGCGGCGGCCGACGTTGTCGGTGGACCACCCGGTGCGGTGGACAAGGGCGTAGATGAGGTAGCTCCGGTGCGGTGGTGAAGCGCGACCGTTGTCTTCATCGTCGTCGTCCGGCACAGAGGTGTGGAACGGTGGGGAAAGAGATGAGACAAGGGGCAATTCGAGGGTTGGCGGCGAATTAGGGATTTGAGCAATCTGGGCGCGGAAGGGGACGGTGGAGAAGAGAGATTTTGCAGGGCTGGAATTGGGGCCGCCAGATATTTCAATCCGAAACGTGGAAGCACGAACTTATATTGTCGTCGTCCTTTTTGGGGGGAGGGGGGTGGGTGGCTGGGTGCTATGCGTCCGTCCGACACACGCGACCACCCCGCCAGGACTATGCCTCGGTGCCTTAAGGCACCTGCCTTTGTGTCCATGACATATGGGCCCAACAGGTGGCTGGCTCACATGTCAGTGACGCAAAGGCAGTTGCCTTTAAGGCACCGAAGCAGCGTCCACAACGACACGACCCTGGTTTGCCTGGTGCACCTACATTTGAGAATGCAAACGAATCTTCTTTCACTTGCAAATGAATCTGTATGTATTACCATGCCCGTGTTTTCCTTGCAATAATTAGTCATTCGAAACGAGATACTCCATCCATTCACTTTTGTAAGTCGTTTCAAACAACTTAAAATGAACTGTTTTGCACATTGTCTGAAATGTCTTCAAGGTCTTATAAAAGTGAACAGAGGGAGTACTATAAATTAATTAATGAGGAGTTATTTGAAAAAAAATCAAAACGGTACCCACGCTAACGTGGATTAGAGTGTGTCTCACATAATTAGTTATTTGAATTAGAGTGTGTGTCACGTAGTTAGTTATTTGAATTAGAGTGTGTGTCACGTAGCGATCTCCAATTCTAACGTGGATTTCGCATTTCACTATATCTACACTACTTTTTTAATACAAATGCATATGTATATGATGAACACCATGGTAGTGAGAAAACTTTTGGATGGATTCAAACATATGACCTACAAAATAGCACAACAAACTGAGTCAATGTCAACTTTTCGAAACTTAGGAAGCTATCGGTTTCCAACACACGTTCATTCTTTCTCTCCATGTTTCGATCTCTAAGTCTCTCAACTACACAACCCCCGTTTCCACTCTGTTACCAAATGTATTTACCTCACACACCCGCCATTGCACCCCATGTCGAGCTCTCTCTCCCCCCTCTCCCTCTCACCCTCTCGCGCTAAATACATGCATTGCCTATCTAGCCCCCCCAACCTCTCGAGCATGCGCACACACGCACATTGTATATCTAGGTCACTCCCTCGAGACTGTCTCACTCTTTCTTCCGTACGGTGGGCCACACTCGCTCAATTTCGCTCTCTTTATCCGAGTCTTTTTTAACCTCATTTCTTTCACACACAAATGATATATCTCCCTGTTCGGGCCTCGATCGACACACTCTATACTCTCTCACGCAGATTGTCTATCTAGGTCAGTCCATCCAAGCCGCCACCACTCTTTCGACCTCATGGTGGGCCACGCACACTCAATCTCTCTCTCTATCTCTCTATCTCTCTCTCTCTCTCTTCGTATGTCTTGATTGACCTTGCTCTTTCTCGGATAAAAACGATATATCACCATGTTTGAGCCCAATTCGACCTATTCACATTGTATACTCTCTCACGCACATCATCTATCTAGGTCACTCTCTCCAACCCGTCTCACTCTTTCGATCGCACGGCGACCCTATGTGATTGGTTGACCTTGCTTCCTCCCACGCACAAAATATATCTACATGTCTTCACTTACTGGTGGGTTCCATGTGTGCTCTCTCTCTCTCTCTCCTCCCCTTCTGCGTTTAGACGCACGGGCAAACAGGAAGAACTCGCGGGCGATATTGTCGTTGACCATATCTGGACGCGTTCACAAGTCAAGGCACCAGTTTCACGTACTAGCAGCACTAGTCAGTGTGTACGTGCAATGCACGTTAATTTGGATGTATATTAAGTGCATGCGGATATTAACTACTAGGATATTATTTGCGTGTTGTCATCTGATTAGCACTATTTTTGGCATGAAATTAACTGCATGCTAAACATGTTGAGCGCTCGACATTGAAGCAGTCTAGGTCGTTGGATGACAAGGAATACATGTGGCTTGATGACGTTTTATATTTAATTTGATATGGCTCTAGCAGAACATTCAATCGATCAAACCATACATTTCATTCAGTCTGACTCCGACTGTAAATTATACGATGATCGATATAAAATAAACAGAAATGATAAACGTTCGGATTTTAAGCATGGCAATCCGAACATTTTTCATGGCAAATTTAGATTATGTGGCGGCGGCGGGGGCCTCTCGCGGTGGAAGCGGCTCCTCTGCCGTGCTCTGTGTGTCGTCAGGCCACTGACCGACGGCGACGGCGGCGTCTTGCCCTGTTGTTGGCGTACTCCTGGACGTTGGCCTAGCTTCAAGGAAGGCCAAAATGTTCTGGACTTCGGAGCAAGTCGACTGGCGGGAGGAGGCGACTGGCGTTGGTGCAAGAAAGCGGTCGACGGCGGCCATCCATACCGCTAAGGGGGGCACTGGCACCCGCGCAGGGACAGGCGCTGTCAACGGCGCGACAGAGACATTCGTGTGCACGGGCACCGGCACGGGCGCGCACGTCAGTGCACGCGCAGGCGCAGGCGCTGGCAGGTGCACAGGCACCGGCACGGGCGTGCGCGCCAGTGCACGCGCAGGCGCATGCGCTGGCAGGTGCACGGGCGCGTGAAAGTCGGCGGGCACCTCGTGGAACCCCGTGGGATCAAGCTTGGCGACAATGTGCGGCTCCTAGCCCATCAATGCCACGAGGATGGGCGCTGGCGCAGTCGAGGCGATGGGAGCCGGAACGGGAGCGGGGATAGGCGCGGCGTCTTCCCGCAAGGCCAGTTCAAGCTCGTCCCAAAGCGCCTTATGTTCTTGAGACTCCGGCTGGGTGTCTTCCTCAGGAAACTGGAACACTAAGGTCAGACCATCGTGATGCGGCATGGCGTACGTTTAGGTCAGGCTAGTTGGAGGTAGACGACAGGAGAATCGGAGAGGAAGAGAGAGGATTGTAGCGATATAGTACCGGGTGGTGCGGGGTTGATTTTAAACTGCGGCGCCGGCGACATTAAAAGTGGGAGCAGTTGGGACGACGGTGGGCGGCGGAGCCTGGTCAAAGGGCTCGCCTCCCGGTGAGCCTACACAGCGGTCTGCTCGCACGCCTCCCTGACAGCCGGCGCAGCGGTCTGCTCGCACACCTCCCATCGACTCACACGCTTGCTCGGACGGCACCTGCCGATTGCCGATGAGAAGCGGGGACTCATGGCGGCACGTAAACGCCCACGGTTTCAATAGTGAAAGCGTTCGCCTTAATGTGACAGGTCTTTGTTCCAAAATACCTTGGCTCTTCATTTGTGCAACTTGTCATAAGCAGCTTGTCTCAAATTGAAGAAAAAACTTACAAAGTAATATTTGTTCCATATCACGTGACCATGCTTAGTTTCAAGAATTTATGCTCACTTTTGGATTTTCAGAAATTTAAGATCCAGGATTCGAAACAATATCATAACCTGCATCATGCAATAAATTTTCATGCCGTATATCTGTCCTGTTGTATTTCTTAAGAAAGGATTTGGTCAAACATTTTGCTTAGTTAGACTTCAGACAAGTTATATATGCAAAGTAAAAGGATAATCCCTCCGTACCAGTGCATTGCCTGATATATTAAATCAAGTACTAGGCATGAACAAACGGGCTCAATTCTATGCTCATCCTGGTGTAGTAGTAGTAGTACTAGGCAATGCAGTTGACGGGTGACCTTGACGAGCGGCGACCGATGGAATTGAACCGTGCTCGGCACGGTAGGTAACGTTGTCTAGTTACTAAAGCATCCCTCCGTTGTTCATCGGTAGTCATTATGGACCGGGGACATGGGGGGAATTTCCTAGGGCTGGAATTCTGGCCGCCCAATATTTCGACTTGAAACGCTGAGGCTCGACTGGTTGGGGTAATGGGGTTGCCTAATGTGCGTACCACGCATGCCACCGAAGGACACGAGCCCGCTTTTTTTAGGATCAACACGAGCCAAGGTCTGGCTGGTACACCATTGGGTCCTACCATTCAAGAATACGAAAGGAACCTTTTAAATTGCCGAACGAATCTATGTGTATTACAATACCCGTATTTTCCTTGCAAATACTAATCTCAACGTGCTAATTGATTTATGACGAGTTGTTGAATTAGAGTGAGTTTGTGATATAGTGATCTCAACATGGATTTCACATTTCATGGTATCCCTAGTAAGTTTTCCAATGCAAATTCAAATTTAAAATATGAACAACATGGAGGTGAGAAAAGTTTGTATGTATCAAGCATATGACCACACACACACACAAAGAGACACACACGCACGAACACAACAACAATCCAATAAGTATAGTGCATCTATTTTCCCAAACCATGCATGTATGACACAAATTCAAAAATACTCCTTCTATTCCTAAATATTAGTCTTTTAGAGAGTTCAACAAGTGACTACTTACGGAGCAAAATGAGTGAATCTAGACTCTAAAATATGTCTATATACATCCGTATGTGCTAGTCCATTTGAAGACTCTAAAAAGACTAATATTTGGGAACGAAGGGAGTAAAATGTAAGACATCCATAGTCCTCAGTTCAATATTTAAAATGAACATGAAACTGAAACATGAATATTAAGTCTATTACTACAGTACATGCAAATGTTCTGTTTAGGCGGAGCTATGATTGTCGGGGGTCAACCCCTCGACCTTAGATAAAATTGTGGAGCTCTGTTTAGGGTTGTTTAGATTATATTTGTCCCCACCCTCCCAGCCACCGATTGGTTGTGCACCCCCACCCCTCCTCCCCGGGAGAATATCATGTGCCCCCATACCTTAGATGCTATATGCCGATACGAGTTGCTTGGAGCATGTAGATCTGAGATATAGCAGCTCACATGATGTGTCTTAATATTTCTGCAGGAAACCTTGATGAGTTTGAGAATTGCACACAATTTGTACAAAAACTACTTAGATGCCCTTTGATCCCATATCCAACGACCTCGAAGCTCGTATCACCGTAGCATCTAAGCTGAAGGAGGACATCATATTCTCCTGTATGTAAGAATATCATGTGCTACCACACCTTAGATGCTTTGGTGATACAAGCTCTTCAGAGGCGTTGGATTTGTGACCCAACACCTCCTCGGTGGTTCGAATGGTTTTTTGCAGAAAAGCCCCAAAAGAGTTCGGCCACTACTTACAAGCACAAAGACTGCTCAGATGCCATTGGATCTCAGATCAAATGACCTCCAAGCTCGTATCACCGTAGCATCAAGCTGCGATAGCACCTTATGTTTTCTCGCACATGAGAGTATGAGGTGCTCCCGCACCGTAGATTCTATGGTGATACGAGTTCACTGAGATCTAACGGCCCACAATAGGAGGTTTGAATATTTTTGCAATATACGGCTGATAGAGTTTGGGAAATGCGCAGAAAGTACAAGTACTATGCATGTGCCATCTGATCACTGATCATACGACCTAGATGCTCATATCACCATAGCGGGTAATTAAGCTACGGGGAGCACCTAATATGAGCACTGGGGAGCCGTTGGATCGAAGATGCAGCGGCACAAACGAGGCCTGAATGTTTTATTTGCAAAAAAAACCTTTGGAGAGTTTGGAAATTGCGCATAATTATAAAGACTACTCCCAAGCCATTGGATCTCACTTCCAGCAGTGTAAAAACTCGTATCACCATAGTATCTAAGCTGCGGGGTGGATGTGATATTCTATGCCGCTGTCATTTTTTTCGTAAACTTGCAAAATATGTGTAACTCGTGCCGTTACTTGTCTAACCGCGCAAAGTGTTTGTTCAAAAAAAACCATCCTACACTGAAATATCGGAACAACACACGGGGGTCCCACTTGTCATTAATCAAATTTGGACCTAAAACTAACAAATCTGAAAGACGAGATTCGAACTGGCAACCTGGACTACAAAGTGTAAGTCGATAGCCTGAAAAAACAAACGGTTGTTGGCTTTGTCCCATAACGTGATTTTATTTATACAGTACTTTCGTTGAGTAGAGTAGAGGGAGTGCCTCGTCAACACATGCATGACCGTTGTCTCACTTACTGGTGGGTCCCAGGTCTGCGATCTCAATCTCTCTTCTCTCCATCGTCTAACCTTTGCACGGGCACACATGAAGAGCTGCGCTAGCTTGCCGTGGTGTTATTACAACTAAAAAAAGCTTGGAAAATAGAAGAATCACCTAGAACAAGAGACATTGTGGCTGGTCGAGACGGAGCTAACCACATCTATCCTCCGTGTCATGTTTGCATGATGAAGTTGTGTGGCTAGTGGGGTGTTTTCGACCGACTGGCTGGGTCCCGAGATCGAACCATACGTACTACTTCTGATACAATATATTTTTACACGCACATTTTTCCTCCGTGCCGAGACGTGGCACACCCTACCGCACGGTTTCAGGGTCCTCCCGGGTGGTGCATGCATATGTTCTTCCTGACGTGGGACGCCCTACCGCGCGTTTTCTGGGTCCTCCTCGGTCGTAGCGCCGAAGCAAGTAAATGAGTTGTCAAATCACGAAAGACCACCTTTCCCACGGAGTACATCAGTGAAGCACGGTGGCTAGCTAGTTGGGCTAGTTCGACCGATTAGCTAGGCCGCCGCCACATTTGTTTTTTCACCCCTTTTTTATATACTTGCCGGCAGGTAAATATAAATATCCACCGCGGCGTTGCTCTTGTGTTTGGGTGCGGCAGGATTTTTATTTTTTTGGTTGACGGGAGCAGGCGCGGCAGGATTTTTAATTTTTTGATTGACGGGAGCAGACGCGGCAGCAATTAGTCACGTTGACTCCGCCTGTAAAAACCCACCGCTCCCTGATGTGAGAAGTCGTCGACTGGTGTTTTACCGTGGTGAAAACTAAAAGATTCCCCGCTCCCTCCGCCTTCCCGTAGATTGCATTGCCTTTCATCTATTTCACCACCTTTGCTTCCTCTCCCCATTGCTTCTACCTGGTGCCGTGGCGGCGCAGCAGATCACGGAGTCCGAGGTGAGGCTCCTGACACAGGAGCTCCATGCCAAGGATGCGGAGCTCAGGGACAAGGACATGAAGCTCCATGAGCTCAAGGAGGAGAGGAGTGCCATGCTCCTCCGTTATGTTCGGGAGTTCATAGAGCTTCAAAAGCGGCAGGCGTCCACCACAAAGATGCTCGAGGCGTCGGGGGCATTGCTGCAGAAAGCGGGAGATATGATAGGCCGTCAGGGCAGCCGACTGGAGCGCGAGTGGGCCGATCGTGACGAGGTCCAGGATTGCCTCAGCCACTTGGTGAACCAAGTTTCCACGCACGTGTTGCGGCTACGCAATGCCTACCGTCCTGCCAGCACGATGATGCCGGTCGTCAGGCTAAACCCATTCGACCACCCGGTCGACTTCAATGAGCTGTGGCTTCCTGACCTGGTCTCCTTCTTCACCTATATCTGCGAGGAGCTGAGCCGTCTCCGCATGATGGTGGGGGCTGAGCTGGACAAGGAGGGGTTGCAGTCTGCCGTCGCCGTTGCCGGGCGAATCCTTTCAGGGCTCCGTTACAGGAATCCATTCGTGCCATTAGACACCGTCTTTGACGAGCTGGCACCCGTCGACCAGGAGCGGGCTCTGCGGGCGGTTGCACCCTACATCACCAACGTCGTGCGCCTCGAGAAGCAGAGGGACTTCGGTGGTGTTTAGGCGCCCTCTGCATGGGCATGTCCATGTCTCGGTGCAACATGACCGTTGGATCAAACTCAGACGGTGCAGATCAGTCACTGTAGCACAAAGCGTGTGGGTGTGTTTGGTTGCATTCTCATCTCAATATAGTTGTTTCCTCTTTGTGTATTTGTTACATATAGGAGTAGTTGACATGCGCACAACATCATTTGTTATCGTCATATCTTACTACACTAGCAACAAGATTGTGTAGTACTAATGTATGAACCACTGCACATGCCTAGTAGTAGGAGCACTGTGTATGTTCAAGTGGCTGCCGTGTTTCGCACTCCTCCATCGTAAGAGTGGAAACGCTTGCTGTAATCATTTTTTCTTTTGAAAAATAGTGGACACGCTCTACCGTGCGGATCCTCCTCCAGCCATGCACTAAATTACTCACTTTCACCAACGTGTGGGACAGCCAGCATCGGGGTCCACCAGCCATGCACTAAATTACTCCGTAGTAGAGTGACGGTATACTACCCCGATCGAAGCGCTGCAGTAATGCCCAATGAGCCGTCAAATCACAAAACCCCCTCCTTTCCAGCAGTAAGTTGGACGGACGAAGCAACCATCATTTCACTCTTATCTCTCAGCTTCCTCTCTACCCAACCCTCGCTTCTGCCTCATCTTGTTCCTCATTTCTTCAAGAAAAACCCGACCTGCTTCTGCCATTGTTCTTCTCTCCCAAAGAAGGAAAGGTGAGCGCATCAATGGTGTTGATTCTGGCCAAGGCCCGGTCTTGCAACCCCGAGACTGATCCTATAACTCCCTCTCTTTTCTTCTTTTGGGTTAGTGATTATGGTTTCTTTTCTTTTATTTCTATTTGACAGTTTCTTGATGGACGCTGGAGCACCGGCCGAAGTGATGTCTATGGCTCCGGCCAAAACCATCGAGGCTCATGGTACGAAGAAGCGCAAGCACCCTACCGAGACTACCGCAGACAAGCTCAAAGCCATCACGCTGTCCAAGCCCCCCTCTCCGGGATCCCTCATTAAGCAAGTCCAGGTAATATCTCTTCTTGACGATCTTTTTCTCGATCTTGATCGTGTTTTTTCATCTAACACGCAGTACTAGTACTAGTAGTACAACTTTCTGGGTGATCTTGCATGTGATTTTTGTGTGCGAAATGACGGTTCTAAATTCCTCTTTTGACCAAAACATGCAAGAGGTTGACACTGATTTCTTATAGATTACTTTCAACTACTCCCTCTGTCCCAAATTTCTTGTCTTAGATTTGTCTAGATATGGATGTATCTAATACTAAAATGTGACTTGATACATCCGTATCTAGACAAATCTAAGACAAGAATTTTGGGATGGAGGTAGTACTTTATGAACATCAATGCTACCTTTTAAGATGGTATATTTGCCTCAGTAACTGTGTTATGGATTTTGCATGTAATCCCTCTGCTCTCATGCCTTTGAAGACATGTTCTAGTGTCTTTGTTCACTCATTTCTGTGCATATATGTAGTCATATATGGAGTATAATATCGAAAATCATCTTATATTTCTGAACGGAGGTAGTAATAAAATATGGTTTCTGTTTGAATTAGAACCAGGTCCGCGGTGGAGATGAAGTTCTCAAAGTCATGCCGTGTGAACTGGAAGACCTGATGATGAGTTATACTGCTGAACTATCCAGCTGTTGTGTCCTTGTCGCCACGTGTCCTGAACTAGTGTTTTCCTGTAGCATTGTTGTCAGGCGTGTTCTCGAGGCTGTACTTGACCACAACAATTTCCTGGTTGTGCCTTCGATTATGAAGGGTGTGGTTCTTGTAAAGCTTCCCAACAAATCTGATGCAGCATGTCTTCATCATCATGTTTATGAGTGGAAAGACCACTTTGTTAGGTTCTCCAAGGTTGACAAGATGGTGATGGTGCGTGTAGACATCTCACACGAAGTCCATGGCCTAGTCAGTTATGCGGGGTTCATCCCGTAGGTCGGTGGCAAGAAATAGTATGCAGAGTTTAGTTAGTGCACCTTTGCTTGTCTGTAGTAAGTCCTATTGTTCAGGACTTGATTTGTGTTTGTGAACCCTGTATTGTTTATTAGTACTACCGCTTTTGGTGTGTGGTCAGTCCTGAGAATGGTCTATGTTAATGTTTGTCCACTCAATTCAGTCTGTATATTTTGAAGTATCCAGATCATATTTTTTGTGAGGACGGTTTATCAATTATGGTTACACTCCAATATCTGTATGCATTGCCGGGTTTATCGCACCCACCAGGATTTCTAGTCCCATGGATGTTCGGTCCATACGATTTGTCACGACCTTTGGACTGTCGTGCTTGTGGGAGTAGGCAGGGCCCGTGCATGCCACGCGTAGTTGGACGATCAATCTTCTATTTAGTACTTCAACATAGTGATTTCCTGGTAAGGATTCACTCGTGTCACATCAAGTAAATCTTATTGATTTACTGTCTAAATCTTATTTATTTTTGATGTCATGTTTTCTTTCTTTTCCTGCAATTTTATGATGCAGGTTTTGCCATGTGACATTCATCACAGAAGAAACTGTTTGGTTTGCTCTACGATGGCTGTTTTTGCAGGTTTCACTTCTTATGTCGTGTCAGTAACGAAGGCACTATCCATCACTTATATTATTGGTAAAAATTGGATCAGTCTATTGTCCGAGTACAAGCTGAATCCCTATGATGAACTGCGGTTTGGTTTAACAAAAATGCCACAATTAGTCCTTCTCGTGTTTAAAAGAAATGAAGAAAAAAAACTGGATCACAGTCACGGATCCTAGTCAAGTTAGAAAGCTGATCATAGCAGACCAGACACGATAGCCGTTGTCTCGCACAGATCGAGCACCGGCAGTTGCTCTAGCACTGACAGCGGCAGCAGCTCAGTCTGATCCAGCTGAGGATTGGGCACCGATGGCGTCAATGGATCAGTCCGATCTACCGGAGGATCGGGCATCGACACCGGCACCTGCTCCGACACCAGCACCAGCTCTACAAGGAGCACCATCTCCGGCAGCAGCAGCGGCTTCGGCACCTGCACCAACACTTGCACTTACATCTGCTCCGGCCCATGCAGTTGCACCGGCAACAGACTGGGCTGCAGTTCGCACTTCATATACCAAAGTCCTTACAAAAACCGACATGTCCACCTTCTTGGTAAGCATTGGCCGCCCAAGTGCTTCGTTCTTTTTTCTTTCCATGTTGTTTCACATGATTCACTGTGTTGATCTAACTGTTTGGGTATGTCTTCTTGTTTGCAAACAGAGAATTCCTAGAGCAACGAGGGAGTCGTTCAACAATCCGGGCGACCGCGGCCAAGTTTCTCTTACCATGCGCAGCCTTGGTGTGAATGAACCTGCTCAATATACCGTAAGTACAAAGGATGGTCGCATGATGATTGATGCTAAAGGATGGTCAAGGTTCAAATCTAAATCATATCTTGCGGTAGGGGATGATGTCAAAATCGAACTTTCTCGGCAAGGAGAGCTGGTCCAAATCAACTTTGAAATTAGCAGCATGCAACTGCTGAACTGATCTATCCTTCGAGATTTTGATGTAATAATCTGGCATGGTGAAACAAGTGTCCTGTGTGTATAAGTAGTACGACATTATTATTTATCACATGGTATATCATTGATAGAATTTCAACTCTGATTGCTGGTTAGGAACTGTCGTTCGATTTCATTCCAACAGCTTCCGTCCTTTATTCAATTTTGTGTATTCGCCTTGCGACAACATCTAAAACCAGCGCTGTACCGATCGCTTGCAATATGAAAAGCGCTGAGGTAGAACACATGGGCCCCAAAACATGCAGGGTCGGCCTGCGGCCCAAAGTCCAGAACCGTGAGCCTATCTGAGTATTATATTCTCAGCTGAACCCCCATAAAAAAACCTGAACCCCCATAATGCCCGTGCGTTGCAGAGGGAGTATATTTCTCGGCAAGGTGGGTTTGTGATATAAAAGGGACTCCACCTGTGATATAAAAGGGTCGAAACGGAATGCGTGGTCGTGTTCATCGGGAGGGCTTGGACAGAAGAGGCGATGGAAACGAGGCCTGGCATACCGCACAACGGAGGAAACATACCTCCTATGGTCGAAACAGGGGTCCTGTTGATCGGGAGGGGTGTGGCGTACCGCAAAACGGAGGAAACGGACCTCCTACGGTCGAAACGGGGGTCCTGTTGATCGGGAGGGGTGTGGCGTACTGCAAAACGGAGGAAATGGACCTCCTACGGTCGAAATGGGGGTCCTGTTGATCGGGAGGGGTGTGGCGTACCGCAAAACGAAGGAAACGGACTTGTGTTGGAGCGCTACGGTCGAAACAGGGGTCCTGTTCATCGGGAGGGGTGTGGCGTACCGCAAAAAGGGACTCCACGGGATATTGTTCATCTCCACCGTCGACCCCCTCCAGCCTCCATGAGCTACTGTTCATCCACCATCGACCTCCTCCAGCCTCCACGGGCTCCTGTTCATCCAGCCTCCACCGCGCGCTACTCCACCGGCTACTGTTCAACCACCCCTCCACTGTCTACTGTTCATCCTGCCCTCCACACCACGGTGTCCTGTTCAACCACCCCTCCACGGCCACCCCTCCACCGGCTACTGTTCATCCTGCCCTCCACACCACGGGGTCATGTTCATCCACCCCTCCACGGGCACCCCTCCACCATCTACTGTTCATCCAGCCCTCCACCACACCACGGGGTCCTGTTCATCCAGAGGCAACGCCACCGCTCACTGTTCATCCACCCCCCCCCCCAACGCTCACTATTCATCCCATCGATCGGCTTCAGTTAGCAGCAGTAGCCAAGGAATCGCTTGATCAGATTCAGTTAATAGCCATCGATCGATTGCTCGGGTTCAGTAATGCGTAGCCTGCAGTGCAATCGCTCGGGTTCAGTTAGAGCCCAACGCCTCGCTCGGGTTTAGTTAGAGCCAACGCCTCGCACACATGCGCGTACATGTACGAGAGAAACGCGCATCGCTCGGCCCCCGACCTCCCACCATAACCGGGAAATCCCCAAAATTTTCCTCCCCCTCGCTTCTACCATGGTTTTTTCCGTCATGGACGGCCCAAAGAATGTCATGCAGCTGCGTCTCCGGCCCACCCAGGACGAAAAGCCCATTTTCTGTCATGATTTTTTGTCATAGAAGTAGGAGCCCACCACATCTATGATGATACCGGGTTTTGTCACAATTATCGTCATAGAAGTGTCATATGTATGAGAGAAATTTTTTTCGTTCGGCCCAAAATGTCAGGATGTGTCTTTTTTTGTAGTGTTCGGCTTGGTAATCCTACAGGCAGTCAGGCTCTGATACCAAAGTTGTCAGGACCCCGATTCCAAGTCACATTGATCTAGCCGGTAACACCTCATATCACTTTGTGGCCTCACGCACAGCATCCTCACGGGTGTCGCCTTACCATGGCCCGGGACCGTTTGCGCCTTTTGGCTCACGTATATGATAGCGTCGCTAGCATCCATATGACAGAGAACCCGAGCCTACATGACTAGTCGTGAACCCAAAGTGACACTAACTTACAAGGATAGGCATACATGAATCAACATCGAGCATGTCGGTCAGCAGCGTGCGAATCCAGGCTGTAGCACTGGGCTAACAGGACTCCGGTGAACCGGGCTGTAGCAGGCTAGGCAGGACTCCGGATGTCACCGCGTGACATTTCCTCGAAGGGACAGACATAGGAACAAAGTGAATCACATGCCGGCCAGTCAAGTGTTCCGGAGCAGTAGTGCTGGGATACAGGACTCCGGTAAACCGGGCTGTAGCGGACTACCAAGGCTCAGTGGAAGCACCAGACTACATTTCCCCATAAGAGAGGCTACCAAGGATAAACAACTAGATTGCCAGATCCCACACATACCAAGCATTTCAATAACATACACACAATATGCTCGATATGTGCAATACAACATGGCATCACAACAAAACTCTACGACTCAAAGTATTTATTCATTAGGCTCCGAAGAGCAAGATATTACAAACATGGGTCTCGTGACCCAGCATTCAGAGCATACAAGTCAAAGAACACGCGGAAGCTTAACATGTCTGAGTACAGACATCTACAAATGAAAAGGGCTGAGAAGCCTGACTATCTACCAGATCGTGCCGAGGGCACAAGATCGTAGCTAAGGTATCAAGCTAAACGTCGAAGTCTACACGGAACTACTAGCAAAACTGAAGTCTCTCTGCAAAAACATAAAATAAGAAAACGTGAGTACAAATGTACCCAACAAGGCTTACATCAGAACTAGCTACATTTGCATCAGTATCAACAAAGGGGGTGGTGGAGTTTGACTGCAGCAAGCCAGCGTTGACTCAGTGGCTAACCTGAACTACTACTGCAAGTAACTCTTTGAGGTGGCTCACACGAGTCCACATATTCACCATATCAATACACCACTATGGATCCGCTCCCGTCTCCCTACAAGAACGCCATCCATAGCACTCACGCTTATCTTGCTCATTTCAGAGTATCCACTTTCACTTGTCTATGGACTGTACAGGCAACCAAGTAGTCCTTCACCGTGGACGCAGCTATTCGAATAGATGATATTAACCCTGCAGGGCTGTACTTATTCACACACGCTCTCACCGCTTACCGCCGTTTACACGACATGTACTCGGCAACCTTCAAGCGGAAGCCCAACGAGGGTGTCGGCCACGGCCTACCTAAACACTCGAGTCTCTAGTCCAGGTTTATCGCCTATCCAGGTTCCATCCACAGGGAGTCCGGCCGAGGTTTCCACATACGGCCCCGAACGATGTGTGCAGGGTTCCCGAGACACCAAACGGGCGACTCGGTACACCGTGCCACGGTGTATCTACCGCATCATAGCCCACCCCTAGGGTCAGTGCTACGCACGGCCGCCAACACATATCCTATAAACACCAGAAACTAGTTGCAACTCCTGGACAGAGGACTAGGGTGGTTAAGAAGCCGAGAGGGTCCATTGGTTTCAGGCCCAATGCATGGTAGTAACTGAATCCTATATCACACATACAGATCTCGGTGCTTAAGGACGGTTCCAATGAAACAACCCACCATGTACTCCTACATGGCCTCTCATCGATACTTTTACCAAATCATGTTCAACACACTTCGCTCACACACAGTAGGACATGTTCATCACCATTCTAATTCATCCCCGATGAATCAGACCTGACTCAACTCTAAGCAGTAGCAGGCATGACAAACAAGCATGAATGAGTAGGCACATCAGGGCTCAAACAACTCCTACTCATGCTAGTGGGTTTCATCTATTTACTGTGGCAATGATAGGTCATGCAGAGGAAAGGGGTTCAACTACCGCAGCATGTAACAGTTGAATCGTTGTTGTCCTAATGTAGTAAAAGAGAGCAGGAGCGATAGAGTGGGATTGTATCGGAATGAACAAGGGGGTTTTGTTTGCCTGGCACTTCTGAAGATGATATAGCTCTTCATCGGTGTCATTGATCACATCGTCGAAACATACGTCTACCGAGGGGGGACAATCACCGGCAAAAACAGAAAGAACACAATCAATGCAATGCAAAATATGATGCATGATCATGACATGTCAATATGCTGTGATTTGAGCTAATGCAGCTAAGAATAGAAGGGTTTGAGTTGATTTGAACCAAAGGTTCAAATTCAAATTCAAACTAACAACTTATAAAGTGCATTATCATGTTGTGATCTAAACAGCAAAGTTAAATTGTTTAAACATGCATGAAAATGGTGCATATGGATAGATTGGATTTTTCTGATCATTTTTCATATATAAATCTTTTCATTTGGAGTTACGGTTGATTTTCTATGATTTTTAGAAGTTTAGGCAATTTTCTGGAATTTCTAAATTATCTTTAATACAGAAACTATTTACTGCGTCAGCATGACTTTAGCATTGCGTCAGCAGGTCAACGGGGCATGGTCCAGGTCAAACCTGATGTGTGGGGGCCACAGGGCTGTTTAGCTCGGTGACCGGTGGGCCAGGTCAACGGCCATGTCAGCAGCGTCAACTCTGATGCGTGGGTCCTGCTGGGTTAATCTAAACTAAACAGGAAATAAAACCCGGGGTTAATTAGGGTGTGGGACCCATCTGTCAGTGGCACGGGTCACTAACTAAATGCGATTAGGACGCAACTAATCGTGCCATGTCAGCCACCGGAGTTTCGCCGGCGACGACCACGGCCGAAGGCGGAGATGCACCATGCGCTCGCTACGGGGCACCAATCGATGCACGGTTTGCTCCTACAGGCTCCTGGGAGTGTGGCGCATCCAAAGCAACAAGCGGCAGCAGCTGGGGTGGTCGGAACTGACGGCGGCGAGCTCTTTTGCGGCCGCCGGAGTTCGGTCGTTGCTCGAAATGGTGTTATAGGCGGTGTTAGGAGCAGCGGGTGGTCGTGTTCGACTTGTGGGGATGTACTGAGTGGAGTGGTGAGCTCGGGTGCAAGCTTGCATGGCCGTGGCCACGGTGGTAACATGGACGGTGGCGAGGAGCGCTCGGTCCGGTGGTAGCATGGTCTAGAGAGAGCAAAAGAGCGCGGGGAGAGAGGGGTTTGGTCCGTGAGCTCACATCGGTTGCAGCAGAGCCTACGACATGCTTGGAGGAGGTCCGAAGCGAGCGGGGCGGCGGAGGCGATCTCGGTGACCCGAGGAAGAAGAAGGCGTCGGGGGAGGCGCTTCGAGGCGTCCGGCATTGTGTAGCTCAGCAAGGGGGTCGAAGACAAGGTGGTAGAGCTTCTGGGCGCGTCGGTGAGGCGTGGGGTGGCCGGTGGCCTCGGGAACGGCCAGCGGCGCGATGGCGTGTTCGGGCGGCTGTGCGTGAGAGAGACGGAGGAGGGGAGAAGCACGGGGAGAGGTCGAGGGGATTCCACGGGGTGCGTGGCATCGTCTGGAGTCGTCCAAGGTGTCGGCAGAAGCAGGAGGTGGCCGTCGGTGGCCGCGCGCGTGCTAGCGCACCGCGGGCACACGCCCGTGCCTACTGGCGCGAGGAGGAAGGTGACAGAGGGGGCTGCGGTGGTGGACTGGGCCAGTTGGCTGGGCCGCCAGCTGGGCCGGCCAGGTGGGCTGCACAGGTGAGGCCAGGTACTAACTCTCTCTCTCTCTCTCTCTCTCTTTGCCTGTATTTCTCTTTCTATTTCATTTCCTCTGTTCTGATTTAGTTTAGCCACTAAATCATTTTAATAAATTCTGTAGGTTATTATATGGCTTGCTAAAATATACACAAAGCCACTCACAAACTTCCAGAATATAAATCCAAAGCAAATAATTATTTGATTAATTCAAATGGCCAAAATAAATGTTTCTGAGATCCTAAAAATATTGGTTCGAATTTTACCTCTTGACAATATTTTTATAGAATAACAGGAACATTTTCTTGGACTCATTTGAGAAGATTTTAAAGTTGGTTATTTTTGAACTGATTTCTGAGGGTTTCAACAAACCTCAATTCAACTTTTAGAAATTTTAGACATGATGCATGAGTGCAGTTGCAACTATTTCACTCAGGTATTCTAGGGATGTGACAACTCAACCCCACTAAACAAGAATCTCATCCCGAGATTCAAGTCGTGAGGTAAGAAGACAGAGAGACACAAGCTAACACAATCTTCACGATCCAGATGTCTATCTCGAGGGTGTTGATTCATTGCAGATGAGATAAGCTACAGGGAGGGAGGGGAAAATGCGACGCAGGACTCGCCAGCCGTGAGGGTTTTTATAGCAGGCCGGTAAGCATTGGTGAGGGAGTCCTGGATTAGGGGGTCTCCAGACAGCCGGACTATCTCTATTGGCCGGACTGTTAGACTATGAAGATACAAGATTGAAGACTTCGTCTCGTGTCCGGATGGGACTACTTGGCGTGGAAGGCAAGCTAGGCAATACGGATATGGATATCTCCTCCTTTGTAACTGACCTTGTGTAACCCTAACCCTCTCCGGTGTCTACATAAACCGAAGGGTTTTAGTCTGTAGGACAACAACCACAACATACAATCATACCATAGGCTAGGTTCTAGGGTTTAGCCTCTCTGATCTCGTGGTAGATCTACTCTTGTAATACCCATATCATCAATATCAATCAAGCAGGACGTTGGGTTTTACCTCCATCAAGAGGGCCCGAACCTGGGTAAAACATTGTGTCCCCTGCCTCCTGCCCCCTACCCGAGATCCGCCAGTTTTGACACCGACATTGGTGCTTTCATTGAGAGTTCATCTGTGTCGTCGCTGTTAGGCTTGACAGCTCCTACTATCATCGATAGCGATGCGTTCCAGGGTGAGACTTTTCTCCCCGGACAGATATTCGTATTCGGCGGCTTTGCACTGCGGGCTAATTCGCTTGGCCATCTAGAGTAGATTGAAAGCTACGCCCCTAGCCATCAGGCCAGATTTGGAAGTTTGAACTACACGGACGACATCCGTGGAGACTTGATCTTCAACGGATTCGAGCCACAGCCGGGCGTGCCACACTGTCACGATGGGTATGACCTAGCTCTGCCGCCGAACAGTACCCCAGAGGCCGCGCCCGCATCATCTCTGACCCTTAGCTCAGAGCCAAATGCGCCAATCGAGGACGGGTGGTTAGACACCGCCTCAGGGGCTGCAGCCTCAACGGCGATCGAGCCGAACACCAGCCTAACCCTCTGCGCAACCCATGATTCCAAGGTTCTGGACTCTTTTTCGGACTCCGAACTGCCCGCGCCCCCGCCAATTGAATCCGATTGGGCGCCGATCATGGAATTCACCGCCGCGGATATCTTTCAGCACTCGCCCTTCGGCGACATTCTGAATTCACTAAGGTCTCTCTCTTTGTCAGGAGAGCCCTGGCCGGACTATGGCCAACGGGATTGGGATGCAGACGATGAAGAAATTCGACGCCCACCCACCACCCACTTCGTAGCCACTGTCGATGATTTAACTGACATGCTCGACTTCGACTCTGAAGACATCGATGGTATGGACGACGATGTAGGAGAAAAACATGAACCAGCGCCTATAGGGCACTGGAAAGCCACCTCGTCATATGACATATACATGGTGGATACACCCAACAAAGGCAATGGCGACAAGATAGCGGAGGATGACCCCTCCAAGAATCAACCCAAGCGCCGACGTCAGCGGCACCGCTCTAAGTCCCGCCAAACCAAAAGTGGTGATACTGGCACAGGAGATAATAACACTCCGGATAGTGCCGAAGACAACAACAATCCCCTCCAGCAAGATTTAGAGCAGGAGGATGAAGGAGCCAGCTCTCCTGAGAGAGCGGCAGACGGAGAGGAGGAGGATGACAATTACATGCCCCCCTCCGAAGACGAGGCAAGCCTCGGTGACGATGAATTCGCCGTACTAGAGGATCCCGTCGAACAAGAGCGCTTCAAGCGCCGGCTTATGGCCATTGCAAATAGCCTGAAGAAAAAGCAGCACAGCTTCAAGCTGATCAAGATCTGCTAGCTGACAGATGCACTGAAGTCCTCGCGGCCGAGGAATATAAACTCGAGCGCCCCTCCAAGAATTACCCAAAGCACAGGTTACTACCCCGACTGGAGGAAGAAGCATATGATATGACTGATCGGCCACTGCGTGGCCGCGATAGAGAGGCATTCTGGCCAAAAGCTCAGCCTCCACCCCGGCGCCATCCAAATAAAAAGGCATGGGGAGGTACGCCAGACCTGCGAGACATATTGGAGGACAAAGCAAAGCATGCAAGATCGATCTACGGATCACGACGGCGCACCACTCTGCGAGACGATAAACGTCACGCCGAATACAGTAAAAGCAAATCCGGCCGGGCCGAACACAGCGGGCAAGACCCATTCGAGCTGCATCACGAAATAGCCCAATACAGAGGCGCCGCACACCCCTTATGCTTCACAGACGAAATAATGGAACATCAATTCCCAAAAGGTTTCAAACCTATAAATATTGAATCATACGACTGTGCCTCACCGATTGAGCGGGAAGCTTGCGCGTGAAACTGCGAGGTTGCGCGGGAAACTGCGAGGTTGCGCGGGAACGGGCTCACCGACGATTCATTGGCTCCACCGTTTGGCCAACAGAACGCCCCCGCGCGCTACGCAAGCTTGCGCTTTAAGCCATCTGCGGCAGCGGGGTGACAAGACATGCGAGAGGAGGATGAAAGGCCACGTACACACACGGTTAATAAAAAACGTTTGCGATTTAATTACCTACTATATGCCCATCCCGGTTTACAAGTATGATTTAACTAATAAAATACGAATGCATGTCGCCAAAGATTATATAGTTGGATTCGTATTTGAACATAGTTTCCAATTATATAATTTTTATAACATGCATTAATATTTTGTGGATTAAATTTGAGGGAAAAGTATGGCACATAATATAAATTAAAGGGGACTATAGACTAGACGGAGGTGGTAGCACACAACCGCTCTCTATGCAGCGACGCAACTGTCGGCCGGCTTGTAGGCGACCATTTCCTGCGTGTTCAACTGCTCTATGCGTGTGGTTGCTAGCGGTTCAGGCAGCCGCGGCGCGCTCTGCTCTCGTCCCACCTCGCATGCTCTACTCCCGCGTCCCTCCGGGTGCTCTACCCTCGTCCCTCCATGCATGCTGCCAGTGTTTGGGGCCGGCGCACGATCACGCACGTTCGTGTGCATGCGGTTGCGCCGGGCGCGGCGCGATGCTGTAGTTACCTGGTGCAAAAACTGCCATGCGGACGCGCAGAGAATCCAGGCCGCCCAGCCCCATTTATTCCTACGGCCATTTACCTTATTTATCTCGTGTCACATGACACAATAAGCACACCCACGACGACACATACATAGAGGACATCCAGCGGTTCCATTGGCGCTCCCGTGGGTCCAATGGCGCTTTGAGCGGCCGACGACGACAACGGCGGCCTGTTCACCATGCATCACGTAGTGGACACCCACGTGAAGGGGAAGCCCCTCTCAGTGGTGTACACGAACAATCCGGTCTCAGTGGAGAGCTCCAGCCAAACTATGGAGAAGTTCCTTGCCGAGGACAAGTACCGAGTGGTCGGCTTCGACCTCGAGTACACCATGGCGCATGCCGGGCACGATCAGAAGGTTGTCATCGCCCATTTGTGCTTGCGACATGATGTCCTTGTCTACCACTACCACCTTGCCACAAGGCCCTGCGAGCATTTCTCCAGGTTTATCAACAACTCTGACTACAGTTTCGCTACGGTGGACACCACCAACGATCTAAAAGCGCTCAAGGTTTCGGGCTTGAAATGCCCGAATCTTTTCAACATCCAGGACCACTACAAGGTCTGGGGGAGCGACAACAACAAACTGAACTCCCTGGTTGACCTCGCCTCGGTCATCATTGACCCCTACTATGCGAAGATGAAGGAAGAGAGCAAGAAGGACAAGAATGCCTGACACAGTATTTGGCATGAGAGACTGGATGAAGAACACGTCAAGTATGTGGCCAACGACGCGTACACAAGCTACGAGATGTACAGGCAGATATTTGACATGAGTAATTGTCTTCTTCCTGCTCCAGACGAGGGATCGAGCAACATAGGAGTGGTGGGAGCGTCACAAGAAGTAGTTGACTAGACGATCGTTTCTCCTACTTTAGAATGCATGCAATTGTTGATTGAGGTGTGTGCGAATGATCTGTATAGTCACTTATGGAATTGGATGTTTATTTCAGTTATATATATATATATATGTTATTCTACTATAGACAGAGCAAACCACACGGCTTATTAGCAGCAATCGTCTATGTTATTATTGGTCTTCGCACACATTTCTGATTACATACCTGTTTGCAGCGTATCACACACATCTTGTTCAGTTGAACCATTTCCATTGCGTTTCCTAATCACACATAGTTCATCCTAGTGAACCGTATGTTGTATATCGCACACGCCTTCATCTGGCTGCTCGTTTCTTTTGTTCCTCCTCATCCCAAATAGTTAATTCAACTGAACCGTATGCCCTACATCGCACACGCAACTAAAATATGAACCATGTTTGATGCATCCGTCATCACAAATGTTTTGCACCTTTTTTGACGGTTTTTGCACCAGCGTTTGTGATTATGGCATCGCACATAGTTTCGTCGAAGGGTCTCTGATCGTAGTGTCGCGTTTGGACCATCCTGCAGCAGTGTAACTTAGCAAGAACAATATAAGATAAATTCATAGGCATTGGATCGGTGATTTGTTGGATGATATTCATCATGTGACAGTCATAACCTAGGGCGATACGACACTAGCTCAAGTTCATAAATATAATGTAGGCATGTATTCCGTAAATAGTCATATGTGCTTATGGAAAGAACTTGCATGACATCTTTTGTCCTACCCTCCCATGGCAGCAGGGTCCAATTGGAAACTAAGGGATATTAAGGCCTCCTTTTAATAGAGAACCGGAACAAAGCATTAACACACGGTGAATACATGAACTCCTCAAACTATGGTCATCACCGGGAGTGGTCCCGCCTATTGTCACCCCGGGGTTGCCGGATCATAACACGTAGTAGGTGACTATAACTTGCAAGATCGGATCTAGAACATGGATATAATGGTGATAACATAAACGGTTCAGATCTAGAATCATGGCACCCGGGCCCAAAGTGACAATAATTAAGCATGACAAAGTCATAGCAACATCAATCTTAGAACATAGTGGATACTAGGGATCAAGCCCTAACAAAAATAACTAGATTACATGATGAATATCATCCAACTCCTCACCGACCAGCGAGCCTACGAAAGAATTACTCACTCCCGGTGGGGAGCATCATGGAATTGGCGATGGAGAAGGGTTGGTGATGACGAAGAACGAAGATCCCCCTCTCCGGGGCCCCAAACGGACTCCAGATGTGGCCTCCCAATGATGAACATGAGGCGACGGCGGCTCCATCTCGTGGATCACGATAATTCTTTCTCCCTGATTTTTTTTCTAGAAATATAGGATTTTATATCATCGGTTTTAGGATCTCTGGGGCCACCAGGTGGGGACAACCCACCTAGGCGCGCCTGGGGGGGCAGGCGGGCCCTGGTGGGTTGTGCCCACCCAGTTGCCCCCTCAGGTGACTCTTGACTCCAGAAATTCTCTTTTACTGTATAAAAAATCCTCGCAAAGTTTCGTTCCATTCCCATAACTTTTATTTCTGCACAAAAACAACACCATGGTAGTTCTGCTGAAAACAACATCAATCCGGGGTTAGTTTCATTCAAATCATGCAAATTGGAGTACAAAATAAGAGGAAAAGCGTTAGGAAAAGTAGAAACGTTGAAGACATATCATACTTCCTTCGGCGCCGCATTGCACCGCCTCAAGAGAGGGACAAGTTTGCTTGGGAGTACAAGAATTCTGCTGACAGGATGCGACTGTAGCCAGACCCCACCAAGAACCTGACGGTATACGGACATGGCTGGCTGTGCGAACAATTGTGTGGAAATCTTGGGCCATTCCATCTGCCGGCAAAGGTTGTCCCCCTATAATGGATGATGTCGGTGTTCTAGGAACGGGGGTCCCCAGACGTGCCTGCCTACGGCCCGCGGCGTGGCTCCACCAGCGGCCCTGTACGACCCATCCTCACCAGCAAACATTCAAGACCCTCGCGAGGGGGACGACGCAAGACCTCCTCAGAGGCGACCTCACCAGGCTGGCTCGCGAGGGGCGGAAGGATCAAGGCAAGGCGAACCTCGCGAGGTTCCAATGATGCAAGCCATGACGATCAAGACCAGACGGGCGCCAGCACACACAGTGTCTTCGTTTCCTGTTTGGTGCTAAGGAGGCAAGCGCAGGCGAGGAGTTCCAAGGCATCAGGCAAAGGTTTCCATATCGGTGTAACAAGACCAAGACCAGCATGACGGCAGGATGGAGGTCACCATGGAGCCCAAGACAACGTCACCACCAGAGCCTTTGGCAGGCGAAGACTACTTTTGTCAGGATAGCTTGTACTAGCTGTCCCCCTTCAAATTGGCCGTTGTGGGATCCCTTCCTGCTCAATATTTGGGAAGAGGACCAGGGCCTCTATAAATAGGACTAGCCACCACCATAACTAGGGATGGTGGGGGATCTGGGATTGGACCTTGGATCGGAGCCATTCCATCCTTAGCCTCACACAAGTTCACCATGCACAAGAACACCTCTCCTCAAGAGGTTGTTCTTCCCTCGTAAACTGTTCATCCTCCACCCAAGAGACAATCCATCACACCACACTGGAGTAGGGTATTACACCACAACGGTGGCCGAACCAGTATAAATCTTGCGTCTCATGTTCTTTGGGTCCATCTAGCTAGGCCGTGAGATCATGGAGTGTGCTAGATAGAGAGGGGGAGATCTTCGTGCACACCCCGGTGCTCGAACCTCAAGGGTTTTGCCGGAACCCAAAATCCGATATTTGGCCCGCCAGGTAGGAGTGCGCCGAAGATTCACCCCTCGACGGCCTCGCCTCTCTGACCAACTCTCATGGACGCCGCCTCTTCCTCGACTAGATTGACAGGCGCCCTCCGCAACGCCGGGGGTTCCGGGCCTTCACCCCCGCCTTGCAGCGGGTGCAGTGGCTGCACAAGTTCAAGCCGGAGATGCCGCCCCGTTACAATGGTGTGGCTGATTCGGAGGCCTTTCTGCTGGCGTACGAGGAGGCTGTCTTGGAGGCCGGGGGAGACAACAAGATCATGGCCAACTAGTTCCCGGTGGCCCTCTCCGGCGTGCCGCGCGCCTGGCTCCTCCATCTGCCAGAATCTTCCATGGCCTCTTGGGAGGAGATGCGCGACCTCTTCATCGCGCACTTTGGGGGACCAGCACCCCCGGTCATCGCGGCTCTCCTCGGTGGCTCGCAGGCGCCACCCTCGGACCGTCATATCAAACCGTTCTTTCGCCAGATCGGTGCCGCCACCACATGATAGGAGGCTCCCCCGGGGTGGGCGGCGCCCAAAGCCGACCTAATCTTCGACTTAGGAGATCACCTAGTCAACACCATCAGTTCGGGTGTGCTTCCGATGCTTTGCACGCCGACCATATGTAGTGTAGCCGTCACCAAGACCCTCATCAACGGCGGCGCCGACCCCAACGTTCTCTCTATGGAGGCCATTAGTCTCCTTCACGTACCGCTTGATCGGCTCCGCCCCAGCCAGTCCTTCTCCGGAGTCGGCGGAGGGTCCTCCAACCCCCTGGGGCAAATCCGTCTCCCCATGAATTTCGGCACGTGCGACAACTACCGCACCAAGCGAATCGACTTCGACATCGCCCACATCAATTTGCCGTATAACGCCATCCTTGGGTACCCGGCGCTGGCCTAGTTCATGGAGGCGACCCATCCTGCCTACAACCTCATGAAGATGCCAGGTAGCAATGGCGTCCTTAGCATGGCCGGGGACACCAAGGAAGCTGTGGCGGCCCTCAAGCTAGCCTTCAGGGCCACGGTGGCAGCCTTGCCCGGCCGTCAAGGTCGTGCCCAGGGACAAGGGTGCTGTGCCGACCAAGAAGAAGCAGATGTTCACCCAAGGTCAAGCAAAGACGAAGCAGATACTAGTCGACGTGGACGGGGCCTCTGGTGCTACCTTTATCATAGGCGCCGACCTTGCCCCAGATCAAGAGAAGGAGTTGGTGGTGTAATTGAACAAGGAAGTATTCGCCTGGGAGCCCAAGTAGCTAGTTGGGATCCCGAGAGGAGTAATTGAACATCATATGATGGTGTGCCCCAATGTGCGCCCTGTGAAGCAGTCCTTCATCGTTCAGGAAACCCGCAAGCTGGAGGCAGCAGGTGTCATTCGCGAGGTCCGGTACCCGGAGTGGCTAGCAAACCCAGTCGTTGTGCCGAACAAAGGAGGAAAGGAACGCATGTGTGTCGACTTCACCAACCTCAACAAGGCTTGCCCTCAAGACCCGTTTCCGCTGCCGCGTATCGACCAGATTGTTGACTCCACCGCAGAGTGTGACCTATTGTGCTTCCTAGATGCGTTCTCAGGATACCACCATATCAAGATGGCAATGCAAGATGTGGAGAAGACAGCTTTCTTAACCCCATGCGGGGTATACTGCTAGACTTGCATGCCATTCAGGCTGCACAATGCAGAAGCAACCTTCCAGCGGCCGATGCACATCGCCCTAGGGCGGCAGCTTGGGAGGAACGCTGAGGCCTACGTCGACGACATTGTGGTAAAGTCTCGGGAAGCAAGAACTTTGATTCAGGACTTGGAGGAGACCTTCGTGAGCCCGCGCCAGGTGGAACTGTGGCTCAATCCGGAGAAGTGCGTGTTTGGTGTCCCTTCGGGCAAGCTGTTGGGTTTCCTCGTGTCTCACAGGGGGATCGAGGCCAACCCGGAGAAGGTCAAGGCAATCGAAGACATGAGCCCACCACAAAACCTCAGGGAAATGCAGAAGCTTGCAAGCTGCGTGACTTCACTGGGGCGTTTCATCTCCTTGTTGGGGGAGCATGTCTTGCCGTTCTTCAAGCTGATGAAGAAGAAGGGTCCATTCGAGTGGACCCTCGAGGCCGACCTAGCATTTCAAGACCTCAAGAGATACTTGACCAGCCCGCCGGTGATGGTGGCGCCTCGTCCTCGCGAGCCCTTTGTACTCTACCTGTCTGCCACACCCCATTCCGCTAGCGCGGCGCTGGTGGCCCTCAGAGAGGAGCCCCAAGTCAAGGGCTCACCAAATGAAGCTGCCAAGCCGGATAAGGCTGCACAACGCCAAGACGATGTTCCTAAGGCGGCGGCTGGACCAGCTAGTTGTCAAGCCACAGGACCTGGAGATCCACAGGAAACACCTTAGTCCCCAGGAGCCAAAAACTCTGTTAGCTCTCCCACCCTTGTCGAGCACCCAGTATACTTTGTTAGATAGTGCTACGAGATGCGAGAGCGTGATACCCCATGCCTCATAAGCTCTTGCTCGCGCTCCTGGTGGCCTCACGAAAGCTGCGCCACTACTTCCAGGGTCACACCATCAATGTCGTCTCAGCCTACCCGTTGGAGAGAGTGCTCAGGATCCCCAGTGGTGCGGGGAGAGTTGCCGAACGGAACATCGAGCTGCAAGCATTTGACTTGGAGTTCAGCACAACTAGGGTCATCAAGGGCACAGCACTTGCCGATTTTGTGGGGGAATGGACCGAATCACCAGAGCTCGAAACAGGCAAGAACCAATCCCTCTCACTAGGGAATGAAGCGCCAGACGGCTAGGTCATGTACATCGATGGCGCGTTCGCGCGCCAGGGCATGGGGCCTGGAGCCGTACTCATCTCGCCCACTCAGGACAGACTTTACTACGCCATGCAGCTCTGTTTCCAGTGGGGCGAGAAAGTTTCCAACATCATCACAGAGTACGAGGGCCTCATCGCCGGCCTCAAGGCGGCGACGGCCCTGGGGGTGAAAAGCCTCACCATCAAGGGACACTCACAGCTCATCGTCAACTTCTCCTAAGCATATCTCGCGGAGGTACGCAAAATGGAGAAGCAGTTCCTGGGCCTGGAGCTGCAGCATGTGCCGCGTGGCACCAACCAAGAGGCCGATGACATCGCCAAAAGAGCATCCAAGCGGCTGCCCCAAGAGCCTGACGTCTTCGAGGAACAGCTTTTCAAGCCTTCAGCAGCACCTCAGCCTGCAGAGCCAGTGCCACCTCAGGAGGAGTTCGTTGCAAAGTTCACAAGTATGACGAAGAAATTTTAAATTTTCAGCACAAACATCTAGCCTCTCTTGCAACCATTTAGTTTCTAAATACTTATGCCTCTTGCAAAATCTATCTTCCCTATTTGGTGTGTACTTGCAAACTCTATGCACTCCACAAAAGTTGACATGCTTATAAGAGACATTTTCATCATGACTAGTGCAATCATCATTAGTACTATGGATATTCAAGGAGTTTATACTAACAACATTGCAATCATACTCATCATTCAAAGATTTAGTGCCAAACATTTTACAGACTTCTTCTTCTAGCATTTGAGCACAATTTTCCTTTCCATCATTCTCACAAAAGATATTAAAAAGATGATGTCGGTGTTCTGGGAACGGGGGTCCCCAGACTTGCCTGCCTGCGGCCTACGGCGTGGCTCAAAGGGGGGCCCAGCACGGCCCATCTTCATCAACACAGACCCAAGACCCTCGTGAGGGGACAAGCCTCGCAGGGCGGACGACACGGAGCTTCCTCAGGCACGGCCTCACCAGGCTGGCTCGCGAGGAGGCGGAGAGATCAAGGCGGGGTACCTCACGAGGTGCCCGTGACGCAAGCCATGACGACCAAGGGCACCAGGCGGGCGCCAGCCCGCACAATGTCCTCCTTTCACCTTTGGTGCAAAGGGGGCAAGCGCATCCGCGGAGTACCGAGGCATTAGGCAAAGGTTGCCGTTTCGGTGCAACAAGACCAAGACCAGGAGGACCGCAAGATGGAGGTCATCGTGGAGCCCAAGACGGCGTCACCACCAGAGCTTTGTGCAGGCGAGGACCAACTTTAGTCAGGATAAGTGTACTAGATGTTCCCCTTCAAAATGGCCAATTGTTGGCGCCCTTCCCGCTCAATATTTGGGAAGAGGCCCAGGGCCATTGCCTATAAATAGGACCAACCACCCACAAGGATGGGGGTTCGGGTTCGAGGTAAAGGAAGGTTAGAGACAGAGATCGAGGATCAAGGATCGGATCGAAATCAGAGAGAGAGAAGGGTGACTGAACTCCTCCTAGCAGTTCGTCCCCTCCCCCAGCAAAGAACAGACCCTCGCGAGGTTGTTCTTCCTTGTATTGTTCATCATCATCAGCCCAAGAGGCAATCCACCACACCACACACTGGAGTAGGGGATTACACCACAACGGTGGCCCGAACCAGTATAAACCCTGCGTCTCTTGTCTCATTCTTTCCATAGCTTAGATTTTAGAAAGGCGGAGGGGTGCAGGTAGGTAGGAGGCGAAATCTCCGCGTGAACCCTAGTGTTCGAACCTGAAGGGTCTGCCGGAACCCGAAATCCGACATTTGGCGCGCCAGGTAGGGGTGCACCGGAATCCACCTTCTACCACTTCGTGCCCCGTCGCGTCGTCATCACCATGTCCGGCGACCAGGCGGGCAACCCAGATCCATGGGCGGCATGGCCCGCCTGTGTAGAGCCGCTCGCCTCGGGCGACCCCGTGCCCCAGGCAGCTCGCAGTCCGCAGGGCGCTACGGGCCGCGGGCGACGCGGACAGGCTTCGACAGCTCTCACACCATGGCAAGCGCGGTCGGCAGCAAGGTCCTCCAATCACGCCGCGACCACAACACCGTACACCCGCCGGGAACAGGCGAACTCGAGGGACGCGCTCATGGTGGCCCGAGAGCTGCTGCAGTGCAGGCTGCTGGAGGGCGGCCGCGACATGCTGCTGGAGCGGGTGGCAGAGCTCCTGGGCTTCGCCGCCTCGGGGGCTCACCCCTTTTGCACCCAGCTCCCATCTCAAGCCCAGGGCGGCCCGCGCGGGGGCTCCGCGCGCGCCCGCGGGCTCCAAGGCTACTCCAACGCCAGCGAAGCTGTCGGCACCGGACCGGCGGCGGTGCTACCCCCGCTCCCGGTCCGAGAAGAAGAAGGACTTGACGCGACCCGCGGCCCCAGTGGACAGCCGCGCTACCACCCCACGGTGGGCGCGTCAAGCAGAGCTGCGTGGCCCGCGGAGCGCTACGGCATGGCCTGTAGGATGACGGTGCCGGAAGAATATGTGCCCCTCATGATGGACCAAGGACACCCTTACCAAGGCGAACAAGGCTCGCTCCTTAGCCCGAGCTGGGGGGACGAGGCGCCAGAAGCTGAGCCCTTCCAGGAGCCCCGGGACGGTCCCACTGGCCACGCTGGAGGCAACGATTATCGGGTACCGCTAATTCCTCAAGAGCAAGCATACGCTAATCATGGATCGCAGGAGGTGCAGGTCGCCACAGCGAGCAGCAGCCCCGCTCCCACAGTCTCCTACCCCTCGGGAGGAGGGCGCAGGGGCTATAGGAGAGGGGCCGAGATCCGACATCACCACCGCAGCGTTCGGAGCAAGGTGTTCTCAGGAGGTAGGCCCTCTGCTGGGGAGGTGCCTCAGGGCCTGCCCCTGGCGGAGGACCTGTGGTCGTCGGGGGAACCGCTGGCGACCGCTCTACCCCATCGGCGGCGTCCTGGTTTCCGGTCGTCGTTGATGGCACTAGAGTGTGGCGCAAGGCGGGGCCCTCGTCTGGCGATATGAAGCAAGGTCGGTTCCTGTGAAGAAGGCCCAGTATCTGTGAAGCTCGTTGCCCCGTGACACTCTCACGTAATAATGAGTGGGGCTGTACACACGCCAGAGTCTCAGGGGTGCTGGCCCCAGGCCCTGGGTCTCCCTCCCACGCCCAGTGGCAGCACTTAGCTCCGCGCTGGTGAGAAGACGTCCAAGACTAGATTAGGTGCCGGACGCGGCCTTTTGTCTGCTTTCGTTGCTTTTCCCTTTGGTTATCGCTTTCCCCCGCTGGATTCAAGTTGGATTCGAATTTGAGATTTGTGTGTGTTCGGGGAAGGGGTGCTTAGTCTCGTTCGAGCAATTCCTCGCGTTTTGGTTACCACTTCGCCTCAGCTGCCTTCCCTCATGAGCCCCTCGCAAGCTGGGTCAGGCCTAGCCGCGTCCTCTCAGGAGGGTGTTTTACTGCAGGTCCTATGGATTCAATCAGGGAACACTCGAGACACCACAGCCTCCCACAGGCTACCTTAGGGCCAGTACAGGACAAAGGTAAACTAGCCGACTAGCGCATCGCTTAAGCCAACCACTTGGTGCGGGCGGATGGGCAATGTAGCGTCTACTAATACGATGAACACAAGTTTTACATGAGGGGCTCCCCCTCCAAAATGCTCTCACAGCCATTAGGCCAAAGCCTGAGTTCTATTCATGCAGGGTAAGGAAGCAGGAATGATGCACAATCAGTCGGATAAATCCCCCAATGCGTCCTCAGGAGCACCACCTGAGCCGTTGCTGGCGTCGCTGAACTCGCGATCGCTGTCCGCATCGCCGCCAGCGGCGTCAGGACCATTCACCATGCCGCCCTCGTCGGCAGCCACGATCACGCCATCGTTGTCTGAAGCGAAGGCCCTGATAAGAGCATCCACATTGTCTTCCACCCAGTGCGCCAGGTCGTCTCGGACGGCCTGGGGGACTGGGGCGATGGCGGCGTCGAAATCGAAGTGGGGATCCATGTTCTGGAGATGGCTCAAGACGCGAGAAAAGGCGCGCCCAAGCAGGGCGCGGCTCCTCTCCTCCACCAACCTGTCAGCCCTGACCGACCGCGCCTCCAGCTGCGTCACCACGTCGGTGAAGAACTGAAGATTGCCGGCGTAGTTGACTGCATGCGGCTCGCCAACAGCCGCCTCGCAGATGTTGCCCAAGGCTGTGTTGGCTCTCTCCCGGAGCGTGGTGAGCATGGGGACGTGCTCATGCTCCAGGATCCGCCGCTGACGTATCTCGTCCGCATTCTGGCGCGCGACGACCTCAGCCTCCTCCACCCGCTAGCGAAGAAGGAGCACCTCGGCCTGAGAGGTGGTTAGCTCACCTTGCACCACCTCAAGGGCGGCCCGGAAAGCATCGGCCCGCCGCGTCGCCTCCTCCAGCTTGGCCCTCAAGGCGGCAGTCCTGCCTTTAGCCTCAGCCCGGATCAACCTTAGCTTCTCCTCGAACTCGTGCTCGAGGTTGAAACGCGCCATCGCCACCCGACGTCCGACCTCCTCCAAGACACGGGCTTCCTGTGCAGCGACATCATCCTCCGCCTGCATCACCAAGCGCTCCCTCGTCTCCTGACGCTCGTACTTGCGGGTACGTTCGGCGGCTTCCAGCGTCAGCGCCTCCTCATGCTTCTGGAGCTCTGCCGGGTCGCCAGAGGCCACCTTCATCGACGCGAGGGCTGCCTCGCGCAGCTCCACTTGCTCCTCCAGTGTGTGGCACCAGGCCAGGAGCTCACGAGCCCGCTCCTCCGCCGCCTCTCGCCACCGGTCGGCTTCCCAGGCCTCCTCAGCGGCCCGAGATCGGGCCTCCCGAGAGGCCACCAGTGACGCCTTGGCCTCTGCGTCGTCAAGATCGCGCTGACGACGCGCAAGGGCGATGACGCCCTCCAGCTCGCGCCTCTCTGTAGCCAGGCGCAGGCCCTCGGCCTCAAGGCGCGCGTCTTCATCAGCAAGCTCCTCACCAAGCAGGCTCGCCGCGTCAGCCACCCTTCGAAGGAATCCTTGGCGAAGAGCGCGATGCTCCCGGGCGCGCTCGAGCACGTCTTCCACACCATCATCTGCCCCGAGCAAGCGCCGGGGGCCACGAATCAGCACTCCCCCTCCGGGCAGGGGGCTGGGGGCTGGCACCCTCGCGACGGCTGGGCACGTCATGCCAAAAGCCCGGCCTGGAGCCAGCCCGTCCCCAGATGAAGAGCGCAGGGAGCGCCTCAGCCAATCGCAGTCCACGACCAGGCGAGAAGCCCACGGTAGGCTGGCTATGCCACGAGAAGGCCCGCGAAGGAGGATCGCGAGGTGCGCAGGGCCACGATGCGCCTCGGGATGGTTCGCCTCTCCGATCGCCCTCACCACAAGGGCTCTGTTGCTCAGAGCGCTTGAGGACGGCGGAGGGGGCGAAGCCAAGGGGGCGGCACCTCATCCGTCTCCGCGAGCTCGCTGGAAGGGGCCTGCGGAGCAAGGATCAGTAAAAGCAACAGAAGGATCGGGAGCCAAGAAAGGAGAAGGCTTACTCATTAGTGGCGAAGTACTTCCTACGCTTCAGCAGGCGACAAGGGTAATCGTCGCCCAGGGCCTCCCTTCTCTTCCGGAGGGCCTCAAAGTCCACGCGGAAGTGGCCCAAGAGTTGAGCGCCGGGATCAACCTGCGACGAAGACGGAGCGCCTCGCCAAGAGAAGCAGCTGGAGCCTCAGGGGCCTCGGTCGCAAGCGCTGAGGGCAGCTGCTTGTCACCCTCAGCCTCAGCGACACGGGCCCCAAGAGCTGCTCCCTCATGAGCATCGCCCGGCGCTGTCACCACGACGGGAGCCCCCTCGGCCTCTAGCGCCTCATGCCTCCCTGCTCCGCCATTTGAGGAAGTGTCGCCTTGGCCGACTCGAAGGACAGTCACCATCACTGGGTTATCACGAGGCCTCTGGAGGCCGACGGGGCGCGGCCCCCACTCATCAAAGATAGGCATCTGATTCACAAAATCGCCCCTGCTCTGGCAGAGGTACAACAAGGCCCCTCCCTGCTGGATGCTGCCAGGGTTGGGGTCCCCAGTCAGGGTCAAGAGCGCTGTCATCAGCACTTCAGGCGTCAAGTCCTCTTCCTAGAGCCTCATGCGATCATCGCGCCCGCAGAAGGCCCACATCCAACGGGAGTGGCATTGGAGAGGAGCAACGCGGCGTAGCAGGAACTCCTTCACCACCTTGGACGTTGTCACGCCAAGCGACCTCAAGAACGCGAAGCGGTGCCAGACGAAGACGAGCCGGGGGCTCTCAAGCGTCTCCTGGCCCTAGCCCAAATTGGGGACAGCAGGCGAAGTTGACTCCAATAGCAGGGGGCTGGGCACCCCTGCATCCACATACAGCCACCGCTCGCGGAACCCAGCCGCGGGCAGAGGGAGCTTGAAGTCAATCCCAGAGGCCGCTGTCTCAGACGCGGCAACGAAGCTCACGCACGCCCAGCATTGGGTAGGGTCGACAAGGCGCAGCGAGAAGAAGTGGCGCAGCAAGGCAACCGAAGGAAGGATGGCCATCATAGCCTTGCAAACAAAGGCGAAGACCGAAAGGAGGGTGATGGATTCAGGACCCAGATGCATCATGTGGATCTGATAGTGGGAAAGCACGACATTGAAGAAATCAGAAAAGGGAGGAACCAGACCCGCCCACAGGGCGTCGGCAAAATATGGGGCGTCGGTGACTATCCTGTCGGTGGAGAAGTGGGACGCGGGTCAGGCCATCGTCCTCCCGCATTCGTTGAAGATAGTGGCTAGAGCCGAGCTGACCTTGCCCAAGCCCTCGGCGGAGGCCGCCAACAGCGGCGGGCAAGGCGGAGGCACGGGTTTCTTCCCTCTTCCCTTCTTCGTCGGAGCCATGGCGATGGGAAGGGGGGGAAGGTTCGAGATTGGGTTGAAAACAGAAGCTGGAGTTCGGGCGGAGGAAGGGCAGAGGGCGTTCGAGCAACAGAAAGGGGAGCGGCTATGTACGACTGCGAGTCCACCTAGCATGGCGCAAAATAAGGGGGCGTGGGGGAACAGTGCCGCCCACGTCCAATCGACCGCCACGCGGCGCCCAAGGCCGCAGGCTGTTAGGGCCCGCGGCGCTTCGCTCTTGCCCTTCCGCCTCCCTGCACGGCCAAGTCCGGGCGCGCCTAGGGCCCGGGGGCTACTGTCGGCGTTCTGGGAACGGGGGTCCCCAGACTTGCCTGCCTGCGGCCTGTGGCGTGGCTCAAAGGGGGGCCCAGCACGGCCCATCTTCATCAACACAGACCCAAGACCCTCGCGAGGGGCCAAGCCTCGCGGGGCGGATGACACGGAGCTTCCTCAGGCACGACCTCACCAGGATGGCTCGCGAGGACGCGGAGAGATCAAGGCGGGGTACCTCACGAGGTGCCCGTGACGCAAGCCATGACGACCAAGGGCGCCAGGCGGGCGCCAGCCCGCGCAGTGTCCTCCTTTCCCCTTTGGTGCAAAGGGGGCAAGTGCAGCCCCGGAGTACCGAGGGATCAGGCAAAGGTTGCCATTTCGGTGCAACAAGACCAAGACCAGGAGGACCGCAAGACGGAGGTCATCGTGGAGCCCAAGACGGCGTCACCACCAGAGCTTTGTGCAGGCGAGGACCAACTTTAGTCAGGATAAGTGTACTAGATGTTCCCCTTCAAAATGGCCAATTGTTGGCGCCCTTCCCGCTCAATATTTGGGAAGAGGCCCAGGGCCATTGCCTATAAATAGGACCAACCACCCATAAGGATGGGGGTTCGGGTTCGAGGTAAAGGAAGGTTAGAGACAGAGATCGAGGATCAAGGATCGGATCGAAATCAGAGAGAGAGAAGGGTGATTGAACTCCTCCTAGCAGTTCGTCCCCTCCCCCAGCAAAGAACAGACCCTCGCGAGGCTGTTCTTCCTTGTATTGTTCATCATCATCAGCCCAAGAGGCAATCCACCACACCACACACTGGAGTAGGGTATTACACCACAACGGTGGCCCGAACCAGTATAAACCCTACGTCTCTTGTGTCGTTCTTTCCATAGCTTAGATCTTAGCAAGGCGGAGGGGTGCAGGTAGGTAGGAGGCGAAATCTCCGCGCGCACCCCAGTGTTCGAACCTCAAGGGTCTGCCGGAAGCCGAAATCCGACAATTGAAGCGTATGAGGCAAACTCAATTCCATTTTTTTGTAATTTTCTTTTATAAACTAAACTAGTGATAAAACAATAAACTAAAAGATTCGATTCCAAGATCTAAAGATATACCTTCAAGCACTCACCTCCCCAGCAACGGCGCCAGAAAAGAGCTTGATGTCTACTACACAACCTTCTTCTTGTAGATGTTGTTGGGCCTCCAGTTAATGGGTTAGTCCCAAAAATAATATAAAAGTGTATAATAAAGCCCATAAACATCCAAAACAGATAATATAATAGCATGAATACTTCATAAATTATAGATAAGTTGGAGACGTATCAAGATGTACAAGTTCAAGCCGGAGATGCCGCCCCATTACGATGGTGCGGCGGATCCAGCGACCTTTCTGCTGGCGTATGAGGAGGCTGTCCTGGAGGCCGGGGCGATGAAAAGATCATGGCCAACTGGTTCCCGATGGCCCTCACTGGCGTGCCACGCGCATGGCTCCTCCATCTGCCAGAATCTTCTGTGGCCTCTTGGGAGGAGCTACGCGACCTCTTCATCGCGCGCTTTGGGGGACCAGCACCCCCTGTCATCGTGGCTCTCCTCGGTGGCTCATAGGCGCCACCCTCGAACCGTCATATCAAACCGTTCTTTCGCCAGATCGGCGCCGCCTCCACACGGCAGGGGGCTCCCTCGGGGTGGGCGGCGCCCAAGGCCGACCTGATCTTCGACTTAGGAGATCACCCAGTCAAAACCATCGGTTCGGGTGTGCTTCCGATGCTTTGCACGCCTACCATATGCAATGTAGCCGTCACCAAGACCCTCATCGACAATGGCGCCGGCCTCAATGTGCTCTCTGTGGAGGCCTTTAGTCTCCTTCACATATCGCTCGAGCGGCTCCGCGCCAGCCGGTCCTTCTCCGGAGTCGGCGGCGGCTCCTCCAACCCTCCAGGGCAAATCCGTCTCCCTGTGACTTTCGGCACGCGCGACAACTACCTCACCGAGCTAATTGACTTCGACATCGCCTGCATCGGTTTGCCGTATAACGCCATCCTCGGGTACCTGGTGCTGGCCCTGTTCATAGCGGTGACCCATCCTGCCTACAACCTCATGAAGATGCCAGGAAGCAATGGCGTCCTTACCGTGGCTGGGGACACCAAGGAAGCTGTAGCGGCCCTCAAGCTAGCCTTCAGGGCCACGGCGGTAGCTTGCCCGGCCGACAAGGCCGTGTCCAGGGCCAAGGGGGCTGCACCGACCAAGAAGAAGTAGTTGTTCACCCAAGTTCAAGCCAAGACGAAGCAGATACCAGTGGATGGGGCCTCTGGCGCTACCTTTATCATAGGCGCCGACCTTGCCCTAGATCAAGAGAAGCAGTTGGTGGGCTTCCATTAGCCTTTCCCAGGCCAAGAATCCACCCACCAAGTGACGGGTGGTCATGGGGGTAGATCCAAGCCCCTCGTCAAGCGCAACTTCCCCATCAAGCTCAATCCTACCAGAGGTCTAGGTCCCACCAATGAGATCATTGCCGCCGGCAAGTTCCGCTCCTCCGACATTGAAGAGGGGCAGAGCAACCCCGCCACCTGTGGCATACGAGCTGGGCTCCATGCTTAGGGACCCGGAGTAAGCAGAATGACGAAGCCTCTTGTTGAAGCATTATGTATTTGATTGTTGTCTTAGACTTGTCTTGTTGAATTGGTAGGATGAAGAACCCCTTGCTCGGCAGGCCAAACATGCCAAGCATGCAGCGGTGCCGGGCAAAAGATTTCGTGGGTGGACACGATCACCTATGGGTCCACGGGCCCCTTTGTGGTTCTGTAGGGGGAGATCACGTTGCACAAAGAGCGGAGGCCATGAAGCAGCATGACGACGAGACTCTGGTGGTTTTTACCCAGGTTCGGTCCGCTAATAAGCGTAAAACCCTACTCCTTTGGTGGACTGGATAGAGGAATATGACGACATGCCGTGCTCAAATCCGGCAAGGTGGCCTTAGGGGAGCTGCTACGCGAGTACAAGTGTGAGAGGGTCTGAATCCTTCTCTAGGTTGCCTTGGAACTCCTTTTATAGCCTAAGGGGTAAGCACAGTGGCAAAATAGACATTATCTTGTGATTAGATAGCCAACAGTGCTATCATACCGAACTCTGGCACTTAGGACAAAATGTCATAAATGCTACCTTAGGTGGCGTGCGGGGGTGCATCCCCGGTAAGCTTATATCGGCGCTTAGCTAGCTTTTGCTTATGATCTTGACACGCTCTTAGACGGGTGTCAAATGGGTGTGATATGTCTTCCAACAGATCGCCACATGCTCAGTGAGAGCCACTTAGCTGCGTGGAGGCTTGACACCGCATCGATAAGTGACTGGTGCCATGATGCGGTGGAGCCGTGGTAACTGGCTTGTGCCTGCCGGGGGGCAGGGCTTGCTGGGCCTTCTTGGAGGGTGCGCTCTTTGGTCTCCGGTCCCCCGGAGACGCGGCTGGTGCGGTTTGTTTTTTCTCTTGTTTGCTGTATCGACTTTGCCGGCCTCGCCTGGACATCAAAGCACACTTCTCTTGGAATCTTTGCCTTGTATATTTGGCTTGGTCTTCTTGATACGCTCCTTGATCTCACGAAGAGTGGTTTCTCTGGTTCGACCTTTTGTTGGCTTGACTTGAGCTTTTACTAACGGGGTCAGCTATATTGACGTAGCTATTCCCTCGGCAAGCCCTGGCCATCGGGGTGGAGGTTTTTTGTCCGTGCACAAGTCAGGGGAAATAAACACCCTTGTTTGTGTACCCCGACAGCGGGCTACGGCGCTATAACTAATGTTTAGTAGTAGCATGGGTCGGACACGTGCTACTACTATCCTACATAGTAGTAGCGCATGTCCATCCAACGCTGCTGCTACACCTACCTAGCAGTAGCGTCTGGTCAACCACCAATACTGCCAAAATTTCTTGTATTTTGTTTCTTCTGTGTATTGGCGATGTATTTGTACAGGTTTTATACGGTAGTCTCATTATATGATTATTATATGAGTGGGTGAAAGAGACGTGGATTAGATTCAAATGGAGGCAACATGGGGCAGATATCTGCACCATGTTGCCTCCACTTGAATCTAATCCATGTTTATTTCACCCACTGATATATATAATAACTCATCATGTGTAAGTGCATCTAGTGCCCCTTAGTGATTTTGGTGTATTGAAGACTTATAGGTTAAGGGACTAATGTGTTTGTGAGTGTACACAGGTTTCTAAGTCTATGAGGAGTTTGATATTTACAGAGAAAGTCAACCCCTAAAAATGAAGTTCTTCGACTGAAGACTTTGGATTTCTAAAGACTTTCTGAAGACTTTGAAAGTGAAGAAATTGGTGTGCCCTTGAAGATTTGGTATTCATTCGAGGAACATGAAGCGTGAAGACTTTTGTTTTCGTAGTTTCATTTTCTCTTTCTTGAGTCATAGGAAACACCGTACTGTTAAAGGGGGTCGAGGAAATACTAAGGAAAAATTTTCATGTGATGCTCAACTCAAAATCCTACACCTACCAATCCCTTTGAGTGAAGTCGTTGGAAATCTCATACAGTTCAGTCAATTTCTTCAGTGACAGAGACGAAGTTCTTCTGGTCTTTGAGGAATTTGTCCTGACTTAGGAGTTAGGAATTCGCCAATGCGGATTGCCTACACAGTGAGGAACATGATAGCCCTGAGGATTTTGCTACTCAAAATTCCGACCGTTGCTGTGCTATGCGCCAGCTATCCCAAAATATCTATCCACCTAACGGTCATATAAATGAAGGGCATTTATGTCTTATCATGTCGGGCTGCTCCCTAGGCTATAAATAGCCGCCCCCTACAACCACTAGTTGGTTGGCTGCTCCGAGAGAAACTGACACTTGTCATTTGAGAGCAACCCATCCTCTGAGGACTTTGAGCGAAAATCATCAAGTGAGGAAAAACCCAAAACCCAAACACCTACAAACCCCAAGTGATTGAGCATCACTGAAGAGATTGATCCTGCGTAGATCCGACGCTTGTTACCTTTGAAGACTGTGCTTCTTCCAGACGGTTAGGCCTCATGGTCTAGAGCATCCAAGAGGAATTGTGGATCGCCGAGTGACCGAGTTTGTGAAGGTTTGGAAGTCGCCTGAAGACTTACCACGAGTGATTGGACGAGGCCTATGTGACCTTAGTTCAAGGAGAATACGGTGAGGACTAGGTGTCCTGAGCTGCATGTTCAGGACTGGGTGTCCGGGACTGTGTGTCCTCGAGTTTAAATACTCATCCGCTCCAACCAAATGTACAACTGAGACAGCAGTTGGAACTAGTCTACCAAATCATTGTCTTCACCAAGCTTACTGGTTCCATTTCCTCAACCCTTTCATTTCCTCATAATTGAGTTGTGTGCTTGTTCATATCTGTGTTTGAAGACTTTGACTGAAGACTTTCTCAATTTCCTCAGTTCAATTTCTTCAGTCTGTTTGTCTTCATCCTGTGTTATCTTGTGCTTACGCTTCCTGTACTCTGTGCATGTCTTCATTTCATCATGATGACTATGCTTGTATTTTGTTATGTTTACTTTTGAGTACTTACTCCGCTGCTAGTAGTTCTTAGCTGAGGAATTTCCTCACCGGCAAATTCCTAAGTGAAGAATTTCATAAAAATCGCCTATTCACCCCCCTCTAGTCGATATAACGCACTTTCAATTGGTATCAGAGCAAGGTACTCCGTTGTTCTGTGTGATTTTGGTTTAACCGCCTGGAGTTTTAGTTATGTCGACCGCAGGTATGATCAAGGTCTCTACTGGGTGTCCTACCTTTGATGGGACTGACTACCCCTACTGGAAGAATAAGATGTGAATGCATCTTGAAGCAATTGATAACGATCTCTGGTATGTTGTGGAAAATGGTGTTCCCTCAGTCACACCTTCTCTGAATGCTGCTGATGTGAAGAGATTCAAGCAACTCGACTCTCAAGCGAAGAATATCATATGTGGCCATCTGAGCAAAGGACAGTATGGCAGAGTGAGTGCTTTGGAGACAGTGAAGCTTATCTGGGACAGGTTGTCCAAAGTGAATGAAGGAGTCTCAACTCAGCGTGACTCTTGAGTTGATGTTCTTCGCAATCTCTTCAACCGCTTCAAAAGACTCGACAATGAAAATGTTCAACAAACCTTCGATCGCCTCACTGACATCTCAAATGAGCTTCAAGCACTTGGTGCCACTGACATCACCGACCATGATGTGGTGAAGAAATTGCTGAGATCGCTTGATTCGTCATTTGACACTCTGGCATTGATGATACAAGAACGTGCTGATTACAAGTCACTTGATCCCACTGATATTCTTGAAAGGCTAAATACTCATGAGTTCCAACTTGCCGAAAAGAGAGATCTCTATGGTTCAAGCTATGGCAGAACACGTGCACTGAAGGCCAAGGCATTATCTGAGTCCGGAGATGAAGACTCTGGTAACAGCCTTGGTGATCCTGAAGAACTAAGCCATGATCTGGCTCTGCTTGTGAAGAAGTTCCAAAAGTTCTCAAGACGTGGTCGCCTTGGAAGACCCTCAAGGAGCAGTGATTCCTCATCCAGTGACTACAAGTGGAGGCTCTGCCACAAATGCAAGAAGCCTGGACATTCCATTCAAGATTGTCCTCAATGGGAAAAGGAATCAAAGAAGAAGAAATACAAGGATTACAGTTCTGATGATGCGAAGAAAAAGAAGAAATCCACAAAATCCTCATCATCAAAATCCTCAAGGCCTTCATATCACAAGAAGAGCAGCTCTAAGAAGGCCAGGGCATTCATTGGCAAGGAAATGGACTCTAAGGCTGAATCTGAAGAAAATGAGGAAGAGGAGTCATGTGAGGAGTCCGAATCCGGAGTGGCGAGCCTAGCTCTTGCTACTGCATTCGTCAGCAAGTCTATCTTCAACACTAAAGAAAATTACCTCACCAACAAAGCTAATGAAGGGGATGACGACTATGCTCCCACCTATTGCTTCATGGAAAAGGGTGTCAAGGTACTCAAATATACCTCATCTGAATCAAGTGAGAATGAATTTGATGAAAACCTTAAGCCCAGCTATTCTAAACTTGCTAAGATTGCTGTAAAACAACAAAGGGCTTTAGAAAAGGTTCAAAACATGCTAGACAAAAGTGATGATATGTTGGGTGAAGAAATGGATCGCACTAAAGCCTTGACTGAAAATCTTCAGAGATTTCAGACTATGTTTGACAATCTTCAAAGTCATCATAACACTCTCTTATCCGATCATGAGAAGCTTTCTTATGAATTTCTTCAAAGAAAGCAAGATCTTGAAAAGCTAAGAGTGAGTTATGAAGATCTTCAGAAGGAGCGTGATTCATTACTTGCTCAACATATCAGCGCTTCTCAGGAAGAATTTGTTCCTCCATGTTTGAAATGCATTGAACGTGAAACTGCTAATTCTTCACTTGAATTGTAACATCCCAAATTTTCAATTTGGAATGTTATACATAGATCACCCATGCATATCATGACTTATTGCATTCCAGTTCCGCAATCCTCGTAATCCTAAGCAACTCAAGGACCCACAGAGAGAGTTGGGGATTTTCCTGTTTTCATATTTGATTTTTATCAAATAATGAAACGAGGATTTTGATTTTAATAATTTTTCTCTCCGAAATATTTCATATTAAATCAAATGAGTGGAGATAATATGACTTCTCCGAAATAATTGAAATATTGGAGGAAAAATATGAAAATCATTTATTGGATTTTATTTGGTTTTATTTGGATTTTATTTGCATTAGAAAAATTGCATGTTTTCAAAATTGCATTTTAGGGCCAAGAAAATGTTCAACTTGTCATAAATATTTTATTTAGACGGTGAAAATTTGTTTTGGCATTTATAGATTTTTATTTATTTTTCTAGGATTTTTCTTCTGTCGACGGAATTATTTAAAAAAATATCTCGCGCCCAGCTGGGCCTAAGCCCAGCCGAGCCAGGCCGGCCCGAGCCGCCACCCCCTCGCGCGCGCGCACCGCCGCCGCCGACCCGGACTCCAAGTCCGAGCCGGACTCCCCGCCGCCGCCGCTTTGCCCCCTCCACCAAGCAGCCACCTCCCCTCCCCTTTAAATACTGCCGCCCCCTGGAGCCCAAGTCGTCGCCGCCCGCAGCCCCTCGCCCCGCCGCCTGCAGCCGCCCACGCCGCCGCCAGGAGCCGCCGCTGCAACACGCCGCTGCCGCAGCCCCGCCACCCCCGCCGCCCCGTCGCCGCACCGGAGACCCGCCGGAGCCGAGCCAAGGTAGTCGCCGCACCGCCCCAGTTTTCTAAAGAAAAACCGTTCGGGTTTTTTTAGAAACCCTAGTTTTCGTTTTTTTAAATAGATCGGTTTTTCTCCGGTTTATTTATTTAGCGAGCGTTCACTCGTTCATTCATTTTAACGAACGCGTTCTTCATTTAGATCTAGATAACGAACGTTCGTTCGTTAATCTGTTCATCATTTTTCTTTTTTTCGGTTTTATTCTGTGATTTTTTCTGATCGTGATTTCGGATCCGATCTTAATTTCTGTTTTTCTTCTCGCTCGTTTATCGGAATCAGGCGATTCAAGCGCCTGGAGTTTTGTCTCGAACCCCTCTTTCTGTTTAATCAACTCAAACAAGTTTTTATTACTGTAAAAGTTGGCCTAGTTTCAGATTAGTAAACGAAGCTTCTTTCTTTCGCCGTTTGACTTTCATTGCTCCGTTTGATTTGATTCTTTTTGCGTACCGGAGTTCTTAAGTTGAACTTTTTGGTCAACCTCTCTTATTTGAGTTTTGTTTGTGCATCGTTGCTTGTTACTTATGTATGTTATTGTTTGCTTGTGATAGAATTCCCGGAGTGCGAAGCGTGTTACTACGAGTCTCTAGGATTCGCGGATCGTCAGCAAGGTAAGTAACACTTTGATCATATCCCATTATTACCCAGTTTTTATGCATTAGTTCCAATCCTCAAACATTGCATGATTAGGATATCATTAACTTGGGGATTGGGAAGTAGTTGCTGAGGTAGAACCTATTGCCCTGTTATATTCAAACCCTTGGGAGTTACTTCTACATATTGCTTATATTGCTATGCTATGCTCGTAGTCGTGGTTTGGGTTTGAGTGAAATTCATGTCAGATGTGAGATTGTTAATTAATGGTTCAACTTAAGGTGGCAACTTAATCAAACAACTGGGTGGATTGAGGCACCTGGGGAACCCAGTGTTGTCTGTTTTTTTGGAAATCCCGGGGTACCTGTGTGATCTTCCTATGGACCGCCACCCAGGCTCAAAGGGAACTGAGATGATTCATGCTAGACACTTCCATGTGCAGCCATAAGCTATTATGGGCTCTAGCATAGTTGAGTAGTTACGTGAAGCTCTTGAAGAGGTAGATCAGCAGGTAGTGGGTTTTTTGTAGGTTCGGTATGGTCTACCCGGAGTAGAGAGTTAACGTTCCCGAAAGACCGTGTCTCGGTCATCCGTTTCTCAAACGCCATGTAGTGCGAGAAATCCAACGGAGGCGATCGAGTCTTGTGGGGAAAAGTGTGCAAACCTATGCAGAGTGTACAATCTAATCATGGTTAGTCGTGTCTCGGGTTATGGACAATTCTTGAGTATCTAGTACTTGGGTTATCACATGTATCTCACCATGTTCAATTAATACTGTTGGGTTGTTAACCACTTTAATTGGGATTGAGTTGGGGTTACCTTCTCAATGATGTTTCAACCACCATGATAATTAAATTAAAATCTATTCCTTTGTTGTAGGAAAAAAATGGCTTTTCGCAAAACTATAACCATAGAGCTTTCCACCAGCCAAATATGCATGTAGTGATAGCATTAGTCCATTTCTGCTCTACTGTGTTATATTGCCAGTATATTCCATGTGCTGACCCGTTTTCGGGCTGCAACGTATTATGTTGCAGACTTTTCAGACGAGGTGTAAGGTTCGTTAGGTCGTTGCCGTGCAGCTCAGCTATGCCGTTGGAGTTGATGGACTCACCTTATCTTCCGAGCCTTCCGTTGTTATCGCATTAGATGGCCTTAAGCCATATTCGTGTAATAAGTTCTCTTCGGAGACATTCGATGTAATAAGTGTGTGATTGCTACTGTGTTACAAATCCTTCGAGTACTGTGTCTCAGCATTACCGATCCAGGGATGACACTGAAGCACAGAGACTTGACCATCTGAGGTCGGGTCGCTACAAGATGGTATCAGAGCACACGCTGAGTGTAGGACACGACCACTAAGATAAACCCTAGGTCACACTTCTCTTCTCATTTCTGACTCCTCTCCATTTTCTACTCTTTAGGATGGCGGAGATGAAGAACAAGTTTGCACAACCGGATGAAGACACACCTTTTGGACGCCACTTGAAGGAAGTCACTAGGTACCTGAACATTGGAATACCAAGCTTCACCGGGACGTACAACGCCACTTTACCAGAAGAAGAGCGTTGGATGATTCAAGTACAAGTTCCAGGAAGGACGTTCTCACCAACCTCTAAACCCATAGAATTTTCCTTCGATGCACCAACTTGGAGTTTAGGAAAGAGTATGGCAGCTCACATCACCATGGGACGCATTGGAGAAGTTTACAACAGGGAGCTTAAGGACACTATCTACCAAATATGTGGGCGCCAAGACGAGCAACGGGAAGTGATCAGCACCAAGAAGGGTAAATCCATTGCAGCTTTCATCCAGGAGTTAAACCAGCACATTCAACGTCAGGAGAACCAGATGTGCGCTGACATGATGGACTTGAAGAAGGCGAAGAATAGGATCATCGAGATGGAGGAAGAACTCAAGTTTACCCGCGATGGATATGAGGAGGAAATCAAGATCCTACTGGAGAAGAATGACGACCTAGTCAAGAAGATTGGAGTATTCAAGGGAGGACCAACACCAATAGAAGAAGAAGAAGAACCCAAGGAAATACGCCCCGAGGACTACATCATCATCGACGACACTGATTCCGATCCTAGTGATGATGACTTTGAAGACGAAGATGGAGCAGACATCATGGAGTCTTCCACCGATCAAAATTTCTAGATGACCACCAACTATTAGTAGTATTTTCCCCATGTATATAGTAGTAGTGAGCACTTTTGCGATAGTTCTAGACCGTTTGTATGCCCTTGCTTGATTGATTGAGTGAAATGATTGTGTTTGTCTCATGTGCATATGGGTAGTGCCTTCTCATTAGACCCCTTTTCTATTCTAAATCTCTTCCATCTAAACCCATCAGATGCCTCCGAGACGTGACACCGGTTTTGCCTTCATGCCGGAGCTCACCCTGTTGATCCGGCAGCAGAATGCCTTGATGCAATTGCTAGTTCAGAACCAGGGCAACAACAACAACAACAACAACAACCCTCCGCCAGTGGACAACCTAGCCCATTTTCTAAGGTTACAGCCGCCGGTATTTTCTAGTAGCACCGAGCCTATAGTTGCTAATGATCGGCTATGCCGTATTGGAAGGGAGTTGACCAACGCAGGTTGCACAGATGCTGAGAGGGTGTGCTTTGCCGCACATCAATTGGATGGACCAGCAGCCTCATGGTGGGAGAATTGCACAGCCACTTTTCCTGTAGCCAACGTCACTTGGGACCAGTTTCAGCAAGCTTTCCGCACCGCCCATGTCTCAACTCGAGCTACGCAGATGAAGAAGTGGGAGTTCCGCAACCTACGCCAGGGGAACCATACTGTGGCTCAGTACGTGGATGAGTTTAGCAAGTTATCACGCTATGCCCTGATGATGTGGCCACCGATGCCGCGAAGCAGGAGAAGTTTATGGAAGGGCTGAATGATGAGATGAGCATGCAGTTGATGGTAGCAACCTTCAACAACTACCATGGGTTGGTAGATAAGGCTCTTATGATTGAAGGGAAACAGCAGTAGATTGAGAGCCGCAAGAGAAAATATGGACAAGGGAAGTATAACTCAGGAGCTCAGCAGAAGCCTCGTCTAACCCCGAACTCGGGAGGCTTATTCACAACCATGGAGGTCACAACCACACTGGAGGAGGATCGCATAACCACAGTGGTGCTAAGAATGAGAATGGGAATAGAGCTAACAACAATCAGAAGCGCCCCAACCCGTCCACTCCCGCCAAAAGAGACTTAAGTCAGGTTACCTATTTTAAGTGCGGGAAGACAGGGCATTATGCCAATGATTGCCCCGAAGGAAGGAATGGAAACGGAAATGGAAGCGTTGGGAAGAAGCCCAATCCATACAACAAAGGACAAGTGAACCACGTTAACGTGGAGGAGGTTGAAGAGCAGCCGGACGCGGTAATAGGTAAGTTTTTGGTTAAGTCATTTACCGCTCTTGTTCTTTTCGATACTGGTGCATCGCATTCATACATATCGAGGGGATTCGTGGAGAAGTTTAAACTACCAACCCAAACCCTTAGGACCCCTCCTTTAGTGAGTTCACCCGGAGAAGAATATATGGCTAGCCGATGGTGTGACCAGATACCCTTAAACATTGGCACGCATGTGTTCCCGTCCGACCTAATTATCTTGGAGTCGCAAGGATTGGATGTGATATTGGGTATGGACTGGATGTCAAAGTATGGAGGAAGCATTGACTGTGCGAGTAAGTCGATTTATCTCACCACCCCAGAGGGAAAAAGGATTAAGTATGTTTCTAGGCATGTGCCTAAAAGGAGCCAAGTGAATGCCCTTACGGGAGTTGTTCAGGAGGAAGTGCCGGTAGTAAAGGATTACCCGGATGTTTTCCCAGAGGAGTTACCAGGCATGCCGCCGGACAGAGACATTGAGTTTTTGATAGAGCTGTTGCCAGGTACAGGACCAATATCCAAGAGACCCTATCAGATGCCCGCAAATGATCTGGAAGAAATTAAGAAACAGATCAAGGAATTATTGGAGAAAGGATACATACGAAGAAGTTCATCACCTTGGGGAGCCCCAGTACTCTTGGTTGAGAAGAAGGATAAATCCCTAAGGATGGTTGTTGATTATAGAGCCTTGAATGAAGTGACGATAAAGAACAAGTACCCACTACCAATGATCAATGATCTGTTTGATCAGCTGCAAGGATCTAAAGTGTTCTCAAAGATCGATTTACGATCAGGGTATCATCAGTTGAAGATACGAGAGAAGGACATACCAAAGACGGAGTTCACAATGCGATATGGATTATACGAGTACACGGTCATGTCGTTTGGACTGACTAACACCCCTGCCTATTTCATGAGCATAATGAACAAGGTGTTCATGGAGTATTTGGACAAGTTTGTTGTGGTGTTTATTGATGATATCATGGTATACTCAAAGAACGAGGAGGAGCACAAGGAGCATTTGCATTTAGTTCTCGAGAAGCTCAGGGAACACCAGTTGTATGCTAAGTTTAGCAAATGCGAGTTTTGGCTGAAGAAAGTCGGATTCCTTGGACATATCATATCAGGAGAAGGTATAGCAGTAGACCCCAGCAAGGTTCAGTCAATCACTGAATGGTTGGCACCCACCTCAGTTAGCGAGATCCATAGTTTTCTTGGACTCGCAGGATACTATCGAAGATTCATTGAGAATTTTTCCAAGATTGCAAAACCAATGACTGAACTATTGAAGAAGGATACCAAGTTTAAATGGATAGAAGATTGTGAAGCAAGTTTCCAGGAGTTGAAGAAACGTTTGACTACAGCCCCAGTGCTAGTACTGCTAGATATACATAAGGAGTTCCAAGTGTATTGCGACGCCTCTCACTTAGGACTTGGATGTGTGCTTATGCAGGACGGAAGAGTTGTTTCGTATGCCTCACGACAACTAAAACCTCATGAGTTGAATTATGCTACGCACGATTTGGAGCTAGCAGCCGTAGGGCATGCGTTGAAGACTTGGAGACATTACCTTATTGGAAACCGTTGTGATGTGTACATGGATCACAAGAGTTTAAAGTACATCTTCACCCAGAAGGAGCTGAACCTTAGGCAGAGGAGATGGTTGGAGCTTGTAAAGGATTATGACATGAAGCTACCCTATCATCCAGGAAAGGCCAATGTCGTAGCAGACGCATTGAGTCGGAAGAGTTATGCTAATACCCTTGAAAGTAAAGGACTGCCAAAGGAATTAGCAAAGGACATCATGGAACTTCGATTAGAGATTGTACCTAGAAGGTTCATTGCCACAATGGAGGTTCAGTCGACATTGCTGGACAAGATTTGGGAAGCTAAGAAAGATGATAAAGAGATTGCCGAGATAAAGGAGAAGATGGGCAAAGGAAAGGCCAAAGGTTTTCGTGAAGATGAGCACGATACCCTATGGTTTGAGGACCGAGTTTATGTGCCCAACAACCAGGAGATCATGAAGTTAATACTTCAAGAGGCCCATGACTCACCATACTCGATACACCCCAGAAACACCAAGATGTATTTGGATCTGAAGGAACGTTTCTGGTGGACTGGTATGAAGAAGGATATTGCCGAGTATGTAGCCGTATGTGATGTATGTCAGAGAGTTAAGGCAGAACATCAGAAGCCAGCAGGACTGTTACAGCCTATGCCGATACCCGAATGGAAGAGGGATAAACTTGGCATAGACTTTATTACCGGATTACCCAGGACTAAAGCAGGATATGATTCCATATGGGTAGTAGTTGATCGTTTGACCAAAGTAGCTCACTTCATCCCAGTGAAAACCACCTATACAAGTGCAAAGTTGGCCAAGATCTACATGTCCAGGATCGTGTGTCTGCATGGAGTTCCGAGGACCATCGTATCAGATCGAGGAACACAGTTTACTTCAAAGTTTTGGCATCAGTTACACCAGACTCTGGGAATGAGATTGGAGTTCAGTACAGCGTTTCACCCACAGACAGACGGACAAACTAAGAGAGTCAATCAAATTTTGGAGGACATGTTGAGAGCCTGTGCGCTAGATTATGGATCTAGTTGGGATGACAATTTGCCATATGCAGAGTTCTCATACAACAATAGCTACCAAGCCAGTTTGAAGATGGCACCGTTTGAAGCCCTGTATGGACGCAGGTGCAGAACACCGTGGATGTGGGATGAGGTAGGAGACCGACAGTTGTTTGGACCAGACCTGATTAAAGAATCTAAGGAGAAGGTAAAATTGATCCGAGATCGACTAAAGATTGCTCAGTCCAGGCAGAAGAGTTATGCAGACTCAAAATGCAAGGAGGTAACCTACGAAATTGGAGATAGAGCATATCTGTGAGTATCACCCTTGTGAAGAGTGAAACGTTTTGGAGTTAAAGGAAAGTTAGCCCCGAGATTTGTAGGACCGTATCGCATTTTGGAACGGATGGGAGAAGTTGCCTACAAGTTGGAGTTACTTGAGGGATTGTCAGGAGTCCACGATGTGTTCCACGTTTCACAACTGAAGAAATGCCATGCTGAGATGGCTGATATACCATTAAGAGATACGGTACCCCTGGAGGCGATTCAGTTGGACAGTGATTTGACTTACGAGGAGAAGCCAGTTAAGATTCTTGAGTTTGCCAGCAGAGTCACCCGCAGTAAGGTTATCAAGTTTTGCAAGGTTCAGTGGAGCCACCATACCGAGGATGAAGCCACCTGGGAACAAGAGGATGATCTCCGCAAGGACCACCCATACCTATTTTCTAGCCAACCCGAATCTCGAGGGCGAGATTCATCTTAAGGGGGGTAGGTTTGTAACATCCCAAATTTTCAATTTGGAATGTTATACATAGATCACCCATGCATATCATGACTTATTGCATTCCAGTTCCGCAATCCTCGTAATCCTAAGCAACTCAAGGACCCACGGAGAGAGTTGGGGATTTTCCTGTTTTCATATTTGATTTTTATCAAATAATGAAACGAGGATTTTGATTTTAATAATTTTTCTCTCCGAAATATTTCATATTAAATCAAATGAGTGGAGATAATATGACTTCTCCGAAATAATTGAAATATTAGAGGAAAAATATTAAAATCATTTATTGGATTATATTCGGATTTTATTTGCATTAGAAAAATTGCATGCTTCCGAAATTGCATTTTAGGGCCAAGAAAATGTTCAACTCGTCCTAAATATTTTATTTAGACGGTGAAAATTTGTTTTGGCATTTTTAGATTTTTATTTATTTTTCTAGGATTTTTCTTCTGTAGGCGGAATTATTTAAAAAAATATCTCGCGCCCGACTGGGCCTAAGGCTAGCCGAGCCAGGCCGGCCCGAGCCGCCGCCGACCCGGACTCCAAGTCTGAGCCGGACTCCCCGCCGCCGCCGCTGCCTTGCCCCCTCCCCCAAGCAGCCGCCCCCCCTTTAAATACCGCCGCCGCCCCCCTGGAGCCCAAGTCGCCGCCGCCCGCAGCCCCTCGCCCCGCCGCCCGCAGCCCCTCGCCCCGCCGCCCGCAGCCGCCCGCGCCGCCGCCAGGAGCCGCCGCCATAGCCCCGCCACCCCCCGCCGCCCAGTCGCCGCACGGGAGCTCCGCCGGAGCCGAGCCAAGGTAGCCACCGCACCGCCCCGGTTTTCTAAAGAAAAACCGTTCGGGTTTTTTTAGAAACCCTTGTTTTCATTTTTTTAAATAGATCGGTTTTTCTCCGGTTTATTTATTTAGCGAGCATTCGCTCGTTCGTTCGTTTTAACGAACGCGTTCTTCGTTTAGATCCAGATAACGAACGTTCGTTCGTTAATCTGTTTGTTGTTTTTCTTTTTCTCGGTTTTATTCTGCGATTTTTTCTGATCGTGATTTCGTGTCCGATCTTAATTTCTGATTTTCTTCTCGCTCGTTTATCGGAATCAGGCGATTCAAGCGCCTGGAGTTTCGTCTCGAACCCCTCTTTCTGTTAAATGAACTGAAACAAGTTTTTGTTACTGTAAAATTTGGCCTAGTTTCAGATTAGTAAATGAAGCTTCTTTCTTTCGTCGTTTGACTTTCATTGCTCCGTTTGATTTGATTCTTTTTGTGTACCGGAGTTCTTAAGTTGAACTTTCTGGTCAACCTCTCTTATTTGAGTTTTGTTGGTGCATCGTTGCTTGCTACTTATGTATGTTATTGTTTGCTTGGGATAGAATTCCCGGAGTGCGAAGCGTGTTACTACGAGTCTCTAGGATTCACGGATCATCAGGAAGGCAAGTAACACTTTGATCATATCCCATTATTACCCAGTTTTTATGCATTAGTTCCAATCCTCAAACATTGCATGATTAGGATATCATTAACTTGGGGGTTGGGAAGTAGTTGCTGAGGTAGAACCTATTGCCCTGTTATATTCAAACCCTTGGGAGTTACTTCTACGTATTGCTTATATTGCTATGCTATGCTTGTAGACGTGGTTTTGGTTTGAGTGAAATTCATGTCAGATGTGAGATTGTTAATTAATAGTTCAACTTAAGGTGGCAACTTAATCAAACAACAGGGTGGATTGAGGCAACTGGGGAACCCAGTGTTGTCTGTTTTTTTTTGGAAATCCCGGGGTACCCGTGTGAACTTCCTATGGACCGCCATCCAGGCTCAAAGGGAACTGAGATGATTCATGCTAGACACTTCCATGTGCAGCCATAAGCTATTATGGGCTCTATCATAGTTGAGTAGTTACGTGAAGCTCTTGAAGAGGTAGATCAGCAGGTAGTGGGTTTTTTGTAGGTTCGGTATGGTCTACCCGGAGTAGAGAGTTAATGTTCCCAAAATACCGTGTCTCGGTCATCCGTTTCTCAAACGCCATGTAGTGCGAGAAATCCAACGGAGGCGATCGAGTCTTGTGGGGAAAAGTGCGCAAACCTCTGCAGAGTGTACAATCTAATCATGGTTAGCCGTGTCCCCGATTATGGACAAGTCTTGAGTATCTAGTACTTGGGTTATCACATGTATCTCACCATGTTTAATTAATATTGTTGGGTTGTTAACCACTATAATTGGGATTGAGTCGGGGTTACCTTCTCAATGATGTTTCAACCACCATGATAGTTAAATTAAAATCTATTCCTTTGTTGTAGGAAATAAATTGGCTTTTCGCAAAACTATAACCATAGAGCTTTCCACCAGCCAAATATGCATGTAGTGATAGCATTAGTCCGTTTCTGCTCTACTGTGTTATATTGCCAGCATATTCCATGTGCTGACCCGTTTTCGGGCTGCAACGTATTATGTTGCAGACTTTTCAGACGACGAGTAAGGTTCGTTAGGTCGTTGTCGTGCAGCTCAGCTATGCTGTTGGAGTTGATGGACCCACCTTATCTTCCGAGCCTTCCGCTGTTATCGCATTAGATGGCCTTAAGCCATATCCGTGTAATAAGTTCTCTTCAGAGACATTCGATGTAATAAGTGTGTGATTGCTACTCTGTTATAAATCCTCCGAGTACTGTGTGTGTCAGCATTACCGATCCAGGGATGACACTGAAGCACAGAGACTTGACCATCTGAGGTCGGGTCGCTACATGAATGTTCAAATGCTGCTAATGTTTCAAATTCTTCACATGCCTCTGCTATCACTAATTCCTCCTCTGAGGACTTTGCTTGTATCACTGACGATGCAGGGCTGAAGGAATTGTACATGACAGGCATGTACAAAAGCCTCAAAGGGCATCAGGCTCTTTGTGATGTGCTTAAAAAGCAGATCCTCAACAGGAACCCTAGGAAAGAGGGTATTGCCTTTGAGAGGAAACTCAATGCTGATGGTACATATTGGAAGCCTGAGCAGTACCCCAAAACTACATGGGTTGCTGCAAAGGGACCTCCAATTGATCCATCTAACTTATCTGGATTTACATGTGAATCTCCTCGTTCTGATGACGAGCCATTTGACTCCAACTATAAACTATTCAAAAATCAGAATGGTGAAGTATTTGCTAGATATGTTAGCACTAACTGCAGGATCGGCTCCCCTATGAAGAAAATCTGGGTTCCCAAAAGATGCCTTGAAAATCTTCAGGTGCATGTCATCATGATGCCACCTGTGAAGAATAGGAACCCCAGATCAAATTCTTCGTACAGACTAAACTCCTCACATGGATCAAATTCCTCAAAAGGATCAAAGTCCTGATATGAACATCATCGTGCTAACTCGTCTGTTTCGCAGGGAAGATCTAAGGATTATGGATATGTGCATTATTCTTCAAATTATTATGTCCATAAGTCCTTGAAGAATTTCTCTGCTTACTCTTATGCTTATTCTAACCCCTCTTATGTGAAACAAAATGGACTGGCTTCTATGCCATCCTTCTCGTATGGAGCTCGCAGAATGATGAACTCTTTGCCACCCCTTCAGATGTGGGTGGTGAAGAAAAAGAACTAATCTCGTCTGCAAGGTCAGGTCTCCAGACATACGTAATTGTCTGAAGAATTTGCTGGAGACCTGAGCATGCCTGATAGGACGCAGGCTAATCATGAAGAAATGAACTTTCATTTCTCACGTCCTCATATTGCTTTATCTGTTCTTTTGCTTGATGAAATTGATCTGATGAATTGATGTCATATTCTTCACTGATGAAGTATATGAGTTTGTAAGATGCACTAATTCATCTGCAGGATGATCAACCCAAAGCCACTGAGTGGGTCCTCGATAGTGGATGTACAAACCACATGACTGGTGACAAGAATCTATTGATGGATGCTCCATTATCTCCGTCACATCTGAAGCATATCATCTTTGCTAACAAAGGCAAAAGTCAGGTATTGGGTCTAGGTAAGGTTGCGATCACAAAGGATCAACACATGGACAAAGTCATGCTTGTTGAGTCCTTAGTATACAACCTTATGTCTGTCTCAATGCTTTGTGATCTTGATATGGTTGTTGTCTTTGGCAAGTACCGTTGTGTTGTGGTTATGGAAGCTGACAATTCCAAAGTATTAGAAGTCTTTAGGAGAGGAGACCTGTATATTGTTGATTTCTCTACAGGATCACAACCAGCCGTGTGCTTACTTGCAAAAGCTTCAGAAGGCTAGCTCTGGCATCGACGACTTGGTCATGCAGGCATGAGGAATTTGCACACGCTTGCGAAAAAGAAGCATGTCATTGGCATTGAGAATGTCAAATTCCTCAAGGATCACTTATGCGGAGCCTCTGAAGCTGGAAAGATGACCAAGGCCAAGCATCCAGCAAAGACTATCATGACCACTACTCGCCCATTTGAATTTCTTCACACGGATCTCTTCGGTCCTAATCATTATTCTGCTATTTCTAATGAAGCATCTCAATATGGCTTTGTTATTATTGATGACTACTCTCGTTATACATGGGTACACCTTGTTACTTACAAACATGAAGTGTAGGAGGTCTTCAAACGATTTTCCTCGAGGGCTTCAACCAACTTTGGTGTGAAGATCAAGCACATCAGAAGTGACAATGGCACTGAGTTCAAGAATTCTAGTCTCGATGACTACCTTGATAAACTTGGTATTACTCATGAGTTATCTGCTCCTAATACTCCTCAGCAGAACGGCGTCGTGGAGCGCAAGAATAGGACTCTTGCTGAGATGGCTCGCACTATGCTTGATGAATACAAAACGTCTCGTCGGTTCTAGACTAAGGCAATTGATACTGCATGCCACATCATCAACAGAGTATATCTTCACAAATTCTTCAAGAAGACTGCCTATGAACTCCTCACTGATAGGAAACCCAATGTAAGTTATTTCAAAGTCTTCGGTGCTTAATGTTGGATGAGAGATCCTCATCACAACTCAAAATTTGCACCGAAAGCACATGAAGGTTTTATGCTTGGTTACGGAAAGGACTCGCACACCTACAGAGTCTTCAACAACGTTCTTCACAAGGTTGCTGAAACTATAGATGTGCGGTTCGATGAAACTAATGGCTCTAAAAGAGAGCACCTACCTACTATGATAGATGAACCGGCACCTGAGGAAACTATCAAGTTCAAGGCTACTGAGGATGTCATTCCCACTGAAGAATCTGCTGAAGAATTCATTCCAGAACATGAAGAACGTCGAGCTAATGCACCTGAAGAAAATACTGAAGAAAATGGTGCTGAAGAGAATGCTGATCAAATTCTTCAACGGCAACCAGCTCATCCTCGCATTGCAAAAGAAGTGCAAGTTGAAAAGATCATCAATGACATCAAAGCGCCAGGTCCTCTCACATGCTCAAAAGCTTCACATTTGTCTAAATTTTGTGGGCACTATGCTTTTGTCTCTATTACAGAGCCCACTAAGGTATATGAAGCATTTCTGGAGCCTGAGTGGATTTAGCTCAAGGCTACACACGGGTTGAAGGAATTGATTTCGATTGAACTTTTGCACCTGTTGCTAGACTTGAGGCTATTCGCATATTACTTGCTTATGCTAACCATCATGATATCACTTTATATAAAATGGATGTGAAAAGTGCATTCCTCAATAGTAAGCTTGAGGAAGAAGTATATGTTCCTCAACCCCCAGGTTTTGAAGATCCAAAGAATCCTGACAAAGTCTTCAGACTCAACAAGGCCCTCTATGGCCTCAAGCAGGCCCCACGGGCGTGGTATGATACTTTGAAGGAATTCCTCATGACAAAAGGCTTCAAACCCGGTTCACTCGACCCTACTCTTTTCACTAAATCTTATGATGGTGAATTGTTTGTGTGCCAAATATATGTTGATGATATTATCTTTGGCTATACTGACCAATGTTATAGTGATGAATTTGCCTATATGATGAGTGAAGAATATCAAATGTCTATGATGGGAGAGCTGAAATTCTTCTTAGGACTTCAAATTCGTTAACAATGCAATGTCATATTCATATCTCAGGAGAAATACCTCAAGGATGTACTGAGGAAATTCGGCATGCAAGATTGCAAAGGCGTCAAAATTCCTATGCCCACAAATGGCCATCTGTGCACTGATGAAAATGGTATTGACTTCGATCATAAGGTATACCGCTCCATGATTGGTTCTTTATTGTACTTATGTGCATCTAGGCCAGATATATTGCTTAGTGTTTTGCATGTGTGCCCGATTTCAAGCTGCACCGAAGGAATCACACCATAAGGTTGTGAAACATATTCTTCGATATCTAGCTCACACACCAACACTTGGATTATGGTACCCCAAGGGCTCGGCTTTTGATCTCATTGGATATTCTGACTCTGACTATGCTGGTGATCGTGTGGACCGCAAGTCAACATCTAGTACATGTCATTTCCTCGGATGATCTTTGGTCTGTTGGTCCTCGAAGAAACAGAACTGCGTATCACTATCTACTGCTGAAGCTGAGTATATTGCCGCTGGTTCTTGCTGTGCCCAATTGCTATGGATGAAGCAAACTCTCAAGGACTACGGCGTCAACATGAAGAATGTGCCTCTCTACTGTGACAATGAGAGTGCCATAAAGATTGCTCACAACCCAATTCAGCACTCGAAGACAAAGCACATTTAGATTTGTCATCATTTTCTTCATGATCATGTGTTGAAGGGCGACATTTCTATTGAGCATGTGAAGACTGAAGAACAGCTAGCCGATATCTTCACAAAGCCCTTGGATGAGAAGAGATTTAGCAAGTTGTGCTGTGAGCTAAATATCCTAGAATCTTCAAATGTTCTTTGAAAAGGACACTCATCCTAACACTTATGCAAAATTGATGACTTAGATGTGCAACATATGAAGAAACGTTTTTCTTCAATTCAATGAAGAACAACACTCTTAGTGTGAAGAAATTAACGAATAATTTGATTCTCAGAACCCTACGATAATTGTACGCGGTGTCTGAAATCATCATTCTTATACGGTGGGTCACGCCACCACCAAAAGTTGAAATTCCTCAATTATTCATATTCTTCAACTTTGCATTGTCTTCACTGCTTCTGTCATTTTTCTTCATTGACTATATATATATATATATATATATATATATATATATATATATATATATATATATATATAAGTTTATGTCCACTACAACATTCACTTATTGCTAATTCTTCAAGTTGGTTTTTCTGCTAAGTGAATGTGATCGGACCCTTCCCCCTCTATGCTATACTCAACCCAATCAATTCACAAATTCTTCATGTGCGTTCTATTTTAAACTCGTTCAAAAACTTCACCGTGTCCTTGTCAGCTGAAGAAATTGCGAACGGAACTTTAAAACCTATCTTATCTAAATTTTCGGCTTTGCCGCTCAAACCGTTCCGCATCCCATGTTATACTTATCCACTCACCCACGATCTAACATGATCTCCACCTCTCACTACGTGGGTGACACCTGTCATGCAAATGAGAAGGGTCAGGGGCACATTCGTCCAATTTCTTTGGGCGAGCAGTTTTTCACCGTGGCTATAAATACCCCTCCGTCCCTTCCTCACTTCTTTTACTCCGCTCGACCTCTCTCTCCAGCTCGAGCTTCTCAAACCCTAGCGCCGCCGCTACTTCATCGCCGCCGGTGAAGAAGAGCTTCACTGCCTCGACCTCATCGCCGATGTACTCGCGCCGACTGCGGAAATCTTCACTCCGCCGCCGCTATAGTCGTCTTCCTCCGCCAAGTTAGGGCGTGGAAGATCTACACAGACGAACTTCACATCTCCTCACTCCAGTTCGTCGTGTTCTTCGTCCAGGGTAATTAAAAGTTACTTTTACTGCCATCGTTGATTCGAATGATTATCTTCAAAGGTGTTTTTCTTCATCGATTCACACACTAAACACCTCACAAGTCATCTGTTCTTGATTCGTTTCTCTAAGCCATGTTTTCTTCAAGATTCCTCAAATGTGTGGATTTTTTATCTACACATCTCTGGAACCTAAGACCAAGAACGCTTAGTGAAATTCTTCAAGACTCATCTGGTCAAATTCCACAAACTTGTTCTTTTTACAAAACCTTCTGAGAACGCATATGACCTCTCCAAATTCCTCGCAACTATACTTTGTTCATAGGTACACATGTCAGCTGCTGAATCACTAGGTTCTCATCAACTTAACTCATTTGCAGTGTTCCTCGAAGAAAAGTTGCATTCTTCTTCAGAGTATTCGATTGTTCGAATTCCTCAACTGAAGAAAATGGCTGATGGTAAAAGGCCACAGAAAGGAGGAAAGAAGCCTGAGGTTATGACTTCTTTTGAGATCCCTGATGACATCTATGCAGGGTACTGCACACCTGCTGAGGAAGATAAAAATCAGCACAAGGTGCGCATTCAGAAAATAGAAAGGAGATGGGAAGAGAGTGGAGGGAGTACAGGTATGTAACTCCAAAGTACATGAAGAAATTCGCACTCAATCCTCCATGCCCAAGAGCTCCATTGGCACCTGGCCAAATCGCTGATCCCACCAGCCTCAAGCGCGGTGAGGACTATCCTGATGAATGGGCCAAGCACCAAGCCAAGTTGGCTAAGCAAGCCAAAGAAGCAGTGAGGAAATTCAATGAAGACTCTGCTGTTGCTGCTGCCTCTGCTGAGGCCATTGCTGTCAAGCCAAAGAAGGCTATGTCAAAAAAGCTTGCGCGCAAGCCAAGTGCTTCACCAACAATGCCCTCAAGGCCAAGTTCCTCGGCAATGCCCTCACGGCCAGAATCCTCAAAGCCCTCATGACCAATTCCTCATGCTGCTCCTGTTCCTCCAAAGTCCTCAGCTCCTCCGCCAAAGCCCTCAGCTATTCCGACTAAATCCTCAGCACCTGTGCATCTTGCCTCGTGCAAAAGGACTGCAGGCATCTCCATTGCCTCAGGTGTCTTAGCTAGTTCCTTAGCTGCACCAAGTTCCTCAGCTGGCCCCTCACTGCTGAAGACAAAGGCCACTACTGGACGAGGTCCTCGCCCAAGTCCTCAGAAGAAACAAGTCACTTTCCAAGTGTCGTCTGAAGAAGACGAAGCCGATGATGATGAAATTGCAGAAATCATCAGAGACATGCAAGTCAGGGCCGCTAGAGCCAAAGGAACAGAGGTGCCACTGTTTTTGGATCCCAAGTTGATCCTCGACTACATTTATGTTTGGCACAAGGACCCCAACACTCTCATGCCTGACATCAAGCTGACTCCTGGCCAGAGTCACATGCTGACCCACTTCATTCAACAAGAAAAGTGGAAATTTGAGAAGGTCAGGCAGATCAAGAAAGCACAGTACAAGAAAGAGCGCTATCTGAAGAAAAATGTTGTCTCTATGACAACTGAAGAACTTGTCACTATTCAGACTAAGATCAAGAAACTCAGTGATGGCTTTGACGCATATCGCGCTGATTGGCTTGGAGCCAAGGTTCTTTTTGTGAAACTTGCGGATAACTTCACTTCCAATGTTGCAGCCCCAACGCATCAGGAAATTCCTCAGGCTGAAGCATCTGCTCAGCCTACTAAAGAAAATGCCAGCACCGCTGATGACAATTAGGCTGCTGAAGAAAATGTGAGTTCCAGGGCTGATGACTGCATTCTAGCCGCTGAAGAAATTGCCAAGGCACCCACTAGTGGTGCGTCTGAAGAAAATGAAGAACTCAGGGCAACTGCATCAGTTCTTCCTGAAGAAAATCAACCAGATTCCTCAGCTGCTCCTGCACCAACTTCAACTCCAATCCTTCCATCTGCATCAGATGTGAAGAAGACCAAGGCTGCAGAGCGTGCTGCAATGAAGAAAAGGACAGCATCAGCTGCTTCAGATTCTTCAGCTCCAAAGAAAATGAAGCCTATGACAAGTTCATTTGCAAATCCCATTGATGTTGTTCCCATCTCAACCAGGCCATCAAAGGACCTTGTTCCTTTTGATGAAGAATATGTGATCCCCAGCGGATCAGATGAAGAAACTCCTTATGCTGCTTCGTCAGAGCTGATTGATGAAGAAATTGAAGTGGATGCGATACCTTCAACACCTGTCATCTCCTCGCCCATGCCTCAGTTCACAGCTAAAGAGGCTGGTGTTGAAGAAATGGAAGATGAAGATGTGGACGTTGGCTGCTCCACACCTGTAATCAGTGATGAATTCTGGGACAGTCAACATCCAAACTCTCCAATGTTCACACCGCTGCAGCAAATACCTCAGTCGCCTGCACCAACTGTTCAAATGGGCTCTGAAGAAACTCATCCCACTGCATCTGTCCATGAGGAAATTCCTGCCACTAGCGCTGAAGAAACTGCTGCTGCTAAACAACCAACGATGCAGACTGCCACTGAGGAGGAACCAGAAATTCCTCAGCCTGAAGAACCTGAGATTGAGATTCCTGAGGTCGTGATGCAACTCACTGACACTCCTCTGCCGAAGCCAAAGGATCCATTCTCACGCAAGCAGAAGTTCAAGGCTGATGATTTCTTCGGAGAGCACGTATTCTTCGAAGATTACAACCCATATAACTCTGCTTGCATTAGGAAGAGGCGTTTCTGGACTGCTAGTCCAGCCAATTTCTATTCCTCGGTGTTGTTCAAGAAGGAGAAAATCTTCTACCATGAGCATATTCCTCACATGGATATGGCATCTCTGCCGTGCTTCGCACCAGTCCTCAGTGTTCTTCACGACGCTGGACTGCTAAACTTTTGCTCCGACATCTGCGATTGGAATGAAGAACTGATTCTTCAATTCTATGCAACGCTGCACATCAGCGGAGATGCTGAAGATGTGAATTCATGGGTGCTGGATTGGATGTCTGAAAACACTCACTACACTGCACCAGCCTCTGAATTGCTTCGTGCTCTACCACTCAGTCCTCCCCTTGAGGAAGCTCGCTACATCTACAGTGAACCTGAGCTCACACATCATTACATGCAGGTGCTGATGAAATCTTTGAAGCCAGGTCAAGCACCAGAAACCAAATTCCTCATGAAGGAATTGTTGTACGTGCCCAGAACTGTCTATCGTATTCTTACGAGGAAAATCAGTCCTATTAAAGGCCACGACTCATCTGATGAGGAAATTGTTGGCATCATGAAGAATCTGGTATTCAACATCGTTCATGGCATTCCTGTCAATTATCACGATTTCTTCATGAGGACTATGGCAAATGTTGCACTGTCTCCGTTTGAGCTGAAGCCTTATGCACCTTGGACTATGAGATTCCTCAGGACAAGGTCTTCACTCAACTACAAAGCTGATTTCCAGAATCACCTCAGCTACTTGCCCCCAATTGAAGTCCTCAAGCAGACATATTCCTCAGTTGATGGAAAGGGCAAGGCACCAGCTGTAATAGATGAAGGCATTCGTCCATTGGATGGTCAGTTTCGCAAAGCTGCATCTTATTCCACCAATGATGACTCTGCCACACATGACACTGTCAATGCACCCAAGTCCACTCCTCAAGCCACTGCTCCGCGCGTGATGACTGACCGTGAACTTCTGCTTAGTCTTCACCAGAAGGTGGATCGAAATCACAAATGGGTTAAGCGTCAGTTTGGTTCACTTCTTCACACCATGACTACCACACACAATGCAGTGAAGAAAAACCATTACTACCTCCATCAAGTCTTCGGTCGCACCTGGGCAATCCTGACACATCTGTATGGTGAAGACGGTCTAAAGAAAATGGGTCTCAAAGAAGATTTTGACTGGTCTGCACCTCCACCGAAGAAATTCAAGAAGGTCAAGGTTCCTTCTCTGGTGGCTAGCTCATATTCTTCATCGCGCGACACTGATGAACATGAAGACTTGGACGACACTGCGGCAGGCCCTACTACAACAAATGACCCCAACAACGCCGGCGCTCCTTCATCAACTTGATATTCTTCAGGGGCGTTAGTCCTCTTGTTTGATCCTTTTGGTCATTTGATGACAAAGGGGGAGAATTTTGAGTTAGTCTTCAAGCGGGTCTTTCTATATGGGCGTTTTTTTGTTAAGTTACAACTCTCGTTCTTCTAAGACTTTATTGGATCGAGTTGTAATATTGAACCCGATGGTGCTCTGATACTTTTGAGACGTTTTTCTGCATGCTTATTCCTCGTTAAATATTATTGCACGCATGCTGAATTACATCAGTCACCATATTTCATCATGCATTTCAAATTCTTCACTTTTATATGTCAAATGTGTGTATGAATTACAAGATATAGGGGGAGATCTCCATGATTCAATTCTTCAAGTGTGCATTGCTTCAAAAGCAAATTCCTCACTATGCACATCTTCAGGGGGAGTTCTTCTATATCTTGCAATCAAATTCCTCAATAACGCTACTAACACTTCATATGTTTATCCCCTTTGAAAACTTAACCTATATTGTCATCAATCACCAAAAAGGGGGAGATTGTAAGTGGATCTAGTGCCCCTTAGTGATTTTGGTGTATTGAAGACTTATAGGTTCAGGGACTAATGCGTTTGTGAGTGTACACAGGTTTATAAGTCTATGAGGAGTTTGATATTTACAGAGAAAGTCGACCCCTAAAAATGAAGTTCTTCGACTAAAGACTTTGGATTTCTGAAGACTTTCTGAAGACTTTGAAAGTGAAGAAATTGGTGTGACCTTGAAGATTTGGTATTCATTCGAGGAACATGAAGCGTGAAGAATTTTGTTTTCGTAGTTTCATTTTCTCTTTCTTGATTCATAGGAAACACCGTACTGTTAAAGGGGGTCGAGGAAATACTAAGGAAAAATTTCCATGTGATGCTCAACTCAAAATCCTACACCTACCAATCCCTTCGAGTGAAGCCATTGGAAATCTCATACAGTTCAGTCAATTTCTTCAGTGACAGAGACGAAGTTCTTCTGGTCTCTGAGGAATTTGTCCTGACTGAGGAGTTAGGAATTCACCAGTGCGGATTGCCTACACAGTGAGGAACATGATAGCCCTAAGGATTTTACTACTCAAAATTCCGACCGTTGTTGTGCTATGCGCCAGCTGTCCCAAAATATCTATCCACCTAACGGTCATATCATTGAAGGGCATTTATGTCTTATCATGTCGGGCTACTCCCTAGGCTATATATAGCCGCCACCTACAACCACTAGTTGGTTGGCTGCTCCAAGAGAAACTGACACTTGTCATTTGAGAGCAACCCATCCTCTGAGGACTTTGAGCGAAAATCATCAAGTGTGGAAAAACCCAAAACCCAAACACCTACAAACCCCAAGTGATTGAGCATCACTAAAGAGATTGATCCTGCGTGGATCCGATGCTTGTTACCTTTGAAGACTGTGCTTCTTCCAGACGGTTAGGCGTCATGGTCTATAGCATCCAAGAGGAATTGTGGATCGCCGAGTGACCGAGTTTGTGAAGGTTTGGAAGTTGCCTGAAGACTTACCATGAGTGATTGGACGAGGTCTATGTGACCTTAGTTAAAGGAGAATACGGTGAGGACTGGGTGTCCTGAGCTGCGTGTTCAGGACTGGGTGTCCGGGACTGTGTGTCCTCGAGTTTAAATACTCAGCCGCTCCAACCAGACGTACAACTGAGACAGCAGTTGGAACTGGTCTACCAAATCATTGTCTTCACCAAGCTTACTGGTTCCATTTCCTCAACTCTTTCATTTCCTCATAATTGAGTTGTGTGCTTGTTCATATCTGTGTTTGAAGACTTTGACTGAAGACTTTCTCAATTTCCTCAGTTCAATTTCTTCAGTCTGTTTGTCTTCATCCTGTATTATCCTGTGCTTACGCTTCCTGTACTCTTTGACTGTCTTCATTTCATCATGATGACTATGCTTGTATTATGTTATGTTTACTTTTGAGTACTTATTCCTCTACTAGTAGTTCTTCGCTAAGGAATTTCCTCACCGGCAAATTCCTCAGTGAAGAATTTCATAAAAATCGCCTATTCACCCCCCCTCTAGTCGATATAACGCACTTTCATCATGCCCATAATGATATAACAACTCAGCATCATCATCATAATAATAACCCATCATCGTTATCATAATTACAAGTCACACTCATCATCATCATCACTATAGTCATCTAACAACTTCTACTCATTATCATTGTCATAACCAACCCTAATTAATTATTCTTAGCACATGATCATGAGTATTAGCTAGGACCTGCTACCCTCTCTAAGTTAAAATAGCATAAAACAATATATCCCTTGACTCTCCATTATGGAGAATGGGGATTATCATGTCTCCAATTCTTGGGCTTCGCCATGTTGTCTCCAAGTAGCTCTCTGTGATCATTCATAACTTTTTTCCATCCTTTGACTGTGAGGTCTTCAACTCTTTTAGAAATCGTGTATGCACAACAGAGAACCATAGGCAGACTTGTCCGTAAGCTCATAATATCCATGTCACCTTTCATATGCATCAAATGAGGCACACAATCCTTCGGGATTTTCTGTTGAAGAGCATAATAATAACATAGTGAGCATAGTTTAGTTTTAATTAGAAGAATGTATGCAAAAGATGCACTGGTGTCATAATAGTAAAAAAGTCTTACCATGCCATCTCCATGGATGTTGTCGTAGTTCAACACATGGACTAGTGGCACGTATTGACCATAATGTGGAGGAATTTCATAATTCTTATTGACCATAATCTTTCTCCTCGTAAGTTAGTTCAGAGCCATCAGTGTAGTAGGTACTGTCTACTACTTTTCGTACATTTTTTGAAGAATGGAAATAAGCTGTCAACTATTTTAAAATAAACAATATAAATTACTTAATATATATGTTTGAGAAACTCACATAGAGGTAGAAGTGGAAGCGTATCAACATCGACCCAAATGTCGATATTATCTCCGTTAATATTATCTCCGTCGATGTCATCTTTAGGATCACCAAGATCGAAGGTGACATGCATACCACTGGTACAATGAGCTGCTATACAAACAGTTTTTAACCCCTTTTCGTGACGGCATTATGAACCGTCGCCAAGTGAGTGTGTGCGATAGGGGGGGTCCTTCCCACATGACTCATAAATCGTCAGGGATAAGGGAGCCATGATGCAGAGGCCTTGCCAAATGTAATCATATGCGATGCAGCACACACAAAATTCTGTCACGTGTGTGAGATTGGTGACTAAACGTTTCTAATGATGCGGTGAAACCGAATGGTGTGTCGTAATGAACTGTTTAGGAAACAGTATGTAAGGCACATGGGCCTACATATGAACTGTGTGCGATATGTGCCCCCATCGCACATGAGTTCTTTATGGAACTCTCTACCATGCATGGCTCCATCGCACACGTTTCCGAACAATTACCGTGTGCGATAATGTTCTATCACAAATGGTTCAGGAGCCCCTTCGCACACATACAAGTGCTGGAGACTGTTTCTGATTTGTTGTGTATCACCAACGGTTGCAGTAAGAGTGACGTGTGCTTTTCGTTTGGGATCCCACACGTTTCCTGAAAAAATTGCGACTGAATTGTATTTTACATTGGGCACGGTTTACTCTGAGCTCTCGTGTGTGATAATGTGGTATCACAAATGGTTCCGGAGCCCCTATGCACACATAGTAGTGCTGCAGATTGTCTAAGATCTGCTGTGTATCACCAACGGTTCTGCTACGATTGATGTATGCTTTCCAATGTGGATCGCACACACTCATTTAGTTGAACCGTGTGCAGAGCAATTTCCAGGTTAAAGAAAAAATATCCCATTTGAATCGGCATGCAAAAAGCAAATTCGCCACAATGTGCAATTGAACAAATAGTGTCCACAGGAAGAACATTCATCAGATTTCATAACAATTGCAATTGAACAAATGGTAGCTAAATTCCAATGATTTGTCGACATATATATGCATTACATAATTAATCATAGTGTATGAAATATGAAGACCTCATCAGGTGGAAAACAATGGATCCATGCGTATATGTTTAGCGGCTAACTCTTACTCAATGTTTCAGGAGAAGGCATGCTGAAATATTCATTATCACCAGTGGGATTGATGTAGTGATTTAGGAAGAAGTCACTGATAAATCTCTGAACCATCAGCAATTCACCATCAAGGAGTGGTTCAGGGGTCCTCGGTTCTAAGATGAGCTGCAATTATTTTAAGATCAGAATGTGCCATAAGAGTGGAGTAGAAGATATTAATTAAGATAGACTTAATGTTACTAATTCGCGAGCATCTTCACACCTATCAGCAGATTCACATATGGAGATCATGTGTCTTCAAACATAGTATCCACAAAGGTTGGTCCCTACTTGTTGCTGAGGAGACTGAAATCTTTTGTACAAAATTAGTCATGTATTTGTCCTGTTAGGAACAACCTAACCGGTGTTAGATGTATTTTTTTGAAAAGAAATAGAAAGAGGTTTAATTAGAAGCTTGAACATTTGACTAGCATAAGAAAAGGTATTTGCAGACTATTGGATACATTTTCTGAAAATAACGGATTTCGATGTGTTATCGGAGAAACGATCTCGTGCCGCAGAGGTAGTTCCCTCTTGAATAGGTTCCTTGGTTTAGTTTTCCACAATGCGAGCACACTACAAATAAAGATGAATTTTGAAAACATCAATTATTGAAACAGATATGAATGCAAATTAACTTCAACACCACATAATTCAATACATATCCATGAATTGCTGAAGATGCATCAGATCCTGAGCATTTGTTGACTCTCTGAGAGAATCCATGTAGTAAATTGTGTTCTTGTTTGGAACAATGAATACCAAGATTCGGTGCTTGCTGCATATTAAGAAAGTCGTGAACTTACAAATTATGTCGAAATCTGAAAGACAATCAGTGTATGCGTGGTTGTTTATTTGACTTACCGTTCATGATATGGCCAGAGAAATGATTCTGCATGGGATGTATTTTCGAAGATACAGGCAACCGTGTTAATGTCCCACTCTCGTTCATCCTTACCATGTAATGTTGTGCCATTTGCTAATGCAGGATCTATGAAATACACACTCTCCCTTTTTCTTCTCAATGCATTCAATCCCCTGAGAGGAATAAAATGTAGTTAACTGTTTATCATTTACAACCTTGTATGGAGAAGTTGATCAGAGTTTGTTAAGTACTTACAAAATCAAGCATCTAACAAGAGTGTCATCGATCTTGTTGAAGTTGAAGAAGAGATGTAAGTCCTCGAAATTCACACTGATGGAACCAGCATTATGTCGCAAATGATCTCTGTTGCAGCACACTAGCAGATGCTACTTCTTGAACCCGAGGCCATAGGTTTCACTAGAGGTTTCTCTCAAGATAGCAAATAATACGGTGGGTGAACAAATTACTGCTGAGCAATTGATAGAAAAGCGCAAATTTATGACGATATCTAAGGTAATGATCATGATTATAGGCATCATGTTCATGTCAAGTAGACCAAAACGATTCTGCATCTACTACTATTACTCCACACATCGACCGCTATCTAGCATGCATCTAGAGTATTAATTTAATAAAGAACAGAGTAATGCATTAAGTAAGATGACATGATGTAGAGGAATTAACTCAAGCATATGATGAAAACCCCATCTTTTTATCATTGATGGCAACAATACAATACGTGCCTTCCTTCCCCTACTGTCACTGGGATAGGACACTGCAAGATTGAACCCAAAGCTAAGCACTTCTCCCATTGCAAGAAAAACCAATCTAGTTGGCCAAACCAAACTGATAGTTCGAAGAGAATTACAAAGATATCAAATCATGCATAAAAGAATTCAGAGAAGATTCAAATAATATTCATAGATAAGCTGATCATAAATCCACAATCCAACGGATCTCGGCAAAAACACCGCAAAAAGTATTACATCGAATAGATCTCCAAGAACTTCAAGGAGAACATGGTATTGAGAATCAAAGAGAGAGAAGAAGCCATCTAGCTACTAGCTATGAACCTATCATGGATTTGTCACGGCAGATGCCCTAGTGAAAGGACTTAGGTGTGGAGCCATTGCAACTAGGTTAGCTTGAAGGGGTTAAACGGGACAAAGGACACAAAAAGTTGCCTAGGTTCGGCCCCTCTCAATGAGGTAAAAGCCTACGTCCTGCTACTAGTTGTATTGCTTGAGTTTCAATTACAAGGGAGCGAATACGCTTGACCTAGTTCTTGATTTCTTCTTTCTTGAGTTAACCCACCACCAGGTCTCACCTTTATATACACAGGTAGAGACCCAGAGGCTTACAGAGTCCCGGTCGACTCACACAATGTGACTGGCTCGGTTTCTAACTAGTCGTGCCTTACAGAGCAAGTCTTCCTACAGCGGTTCACAAGCCCAGGCCTTGGGCCCTTACCAGGCCTACCCTTTATGAGGCGCCGTCTTCATACTTCTCCTTGGGCCTCCTTGGACTTTCTTCATGTTAAGTCACCAATAGTGTAACCCGACCCCTCCTAGGCGGGTCACACCTCGAAGCTGTATCCCCAACATTAGGCCCCACATTTATCTGAACTTGTTCATATCAATCTCCACCTTTAACTTAGCGGAATGTATCAGTGCCAAATCTTCATCAGTCTGCTATAACCCACCATGACATCACATACACAGAATCATTGTAACCTGCCATGACGTCATGTGCATTAATTCCGCACAAGGCCTATCTCAACAGATCTTTATCTTAATGGTCCTCTCGAAAATCGAGGTGCTGCATTGTTAGCATAATCATTTTGCCTCCTCAATTTCCGCGTGTGCCATCTTATCACTTCCTTATAAATAGGGACAGGAGGCCATCTTTTTCACTTTTACCCCTGCTTCTACCTCTTCTTCTTCCTCTTCCTCGCGCCGACCGCTGCAGCACGAGCCCCGCCGCCGCCATCGACCTTCTTCGACAACTCCGACCTAGGCCGCTGCATCGACCTGACCATAACCAGAGATCGTGGTGCCCCTCCGCTGTTCATCAGCATCAACAAGTACTCATCTCAACTTATTCTCAATCTGCATTAGGTTACCCTAGTTCGTCGGTGTTCTTCGCTGCTCATCGTAGTTTCTCTGCCAATGCTTAGTTCAATCCTAAAAGTAGTACGAAATTGGCGATGTAGCAGTTTTAGCATCCGTTTCCAACAGCAGATGCATCCTATCTTCCCAAGATTCGAACCCAGCTCGCATGTTCTTCCACTGTAATATTTAGGTTTAGCAATTATTCTCCTTTTCCGATCTGCTATAGATCCCTAAATATAACCGCAACTTGTGGAACCCGTTTCTCCCATACTTTAGAAAAATTTCAACTCTCTTGATAGTTAACTAACCCGCCACTCACTTGCTGGGCGGCTTAACTGTCAACCTTCTATAACCCGCCAGAACCTTAGCCGGCTCACCAACTGAGTATCAATAGTCTTTTACTATGAAACGGCCGACTTAAACATGAACTTTGAAAAGATCGGGCGGTTCTTCCTCACAATACTGATCCACCATACTGTATTTCTTAGGCGTTCATTGTCAAAGATGACTAAGACTGTTACCTCGTGGGACTGGGTTGCATCCATTGTTATAGAGCAAACCCTTAACGATTATGTCCAAGTGGGCTTCTTAGCAGCAAAAGATGTTATCCACTGGCGAGATCCAGGAATAGAAGCTAGACCTCAGCCAAGGGAAGGCGAAGTCATAGTTTTTGCTGACCATATGAACCGCGGCCTCTCGCCGCCCGCCTCAAAATTCTTTCGCGATGTATTGCACTTCTTCAATCTTCATCCCCAAGATATTGGACCCAACTTCATTTCCAACATCTGCAACTTTCAAGTCTTTTGTGAAGTTTACCTTCAAGAAGAGCCCATCGTCAATCTTTTCCGAGAGTACTATTATTTGAACCACCAAACTGAGTTTACAGATGGTCCTTGCTTAGAGCTTGGTGGCATTTCAATTAAAAGACAAAGAGATGTTATCTTCCCTATAGCCGCACTTCGCAGTCATCCGAAGGACTGGAATCAAACTTGTTTTATTGCCAAGTGATGTCTACTACACAACCTTCTTCTTGTAGACGTTGTTGGGCCTCCAAGTGCAGAGGTTTGTAGGACAATAGCAAATTTCCCTCAAGTGGATGACCTAAGGTTTATCAATCCGTGGGAGGCGTAGGATGAAGATGGTCTCTCTCAAACAACCCTGCAACCAAATAACAAAGAGTCTCTTGTGTCCCCAACACACCCAATACAATGGTAAATTATATAGGTGCACTAGTTCGGCGAAGAGATGGTGATACAAGTGCAATATGGATGGTAGATATAGGTTTTTGTAATCTGAAAATATAAAAACAGCAAGGTAGCTAAAGATAAAAGAGAGTGAAAATGGTATTGCAATGCGTTGAAACAAGGCCTAGGGTTCATACATTCACTAGTGCAAGTTCTCTCAACAATAATAACATAATTTGATCATATAACTATCCCTCAACATGCAACAAAGAGTCACTCCAAAGTCAATAATAGCGGAGAACAAACGAAGAGATTATTGTAGGGTATGAAACCACCTCAAAGTTATTCTTTCCGATCAATCCATTGGGCTATTCCTACAAGTGTCACAAACAGCCCTAGAGTTCATAGTAAAATAACACCTTAAGACACAAATGAACCAAAACCCTAATGTCACCTAGATACTCCAATGTCACCTCAAGTATCCGTGGGTATGATTATACAATATGCATCACACAATCTCAGATTTATCTATTCAACCAACACAAAGAACTTCAAAGAGTGCCCCAAAGTTTCTACTAGAGAGTCAAGACGAAAACATATGCCAACCCCTATGCATAAGTTCACGAGGTCACGGAACTCGCAAGTGGATCACCAAAACATACATCAAGTGAATCACGTGATATCCCATTGTCACCACAGATAAGCACATGCAAGACATACATCAAGTGTTCTCAAATCCTTAAAGACTCAATCTGATAAGATAACTTCAAAGGGAAAACTCAATTCATCACAAGAGAGTAGAGGGGGAGAAACATCATAAGATCCAACTATAATAGCAAAGCTTGCGATACATCAAGATCGTTCTGAATCAAGAACACGAGAGAGAGAGAGATAAAACACATAGCTACTCATACATACCTTAGCCTCGAGGGTGAACTACTCCCTCCTCATCATGGAGAGCACCAGGATGATGAAGATGGCCACCGGAAAGGGATTCCCCCCTCCGGTAGGGTGCCGAAACGGGTCTAGATTGGTTTTCAGCGGCTACAGAGGCTTGCGGCGGCGGAACTCCCGATCTAGGTTTCTTTCTGGAAGTTTTAGCATACGTAAGAGGTTTTGGCGTCGAGAACAAGTCAGGGGGTCTCCGGGTCGTCCACGAGGGTGGAGGGCACGCCCTACCCCCTAGGCTCGCCCTCCTATCTCGTGGACAGCTCGGGACTCTTCTGGCCCAATTATTTTACTCCAGGGGCTTCTTTGGGTCCATAAAAAATCATCAAAAAATGGCACGTCAATTGGACTCCGTTTGATTTTCCTTTTCTATAAAACTCAAAAACAAGGAAAAAAAGAAACTGGCAGTGGGCTCTAGGTTAATAGGTTAGTCCCAGAAATCATATAAAAATGGCATATAAATGCATATAGAACATCCAAGGTTGATAATATAATAGCATGGAATAATAAAAAATTATAGATATGTTGGAGACGTATCAAGCATCCCCAAGCTTAATTCCTGCTCGTCCTCGAGTAGGTAAACGATAAAAATAGAATTTTTGATGTGGAATGCTACCTAACATATTTATCAATGTAATCTTCTTTATTATGGCAAGAATATTCAGATCCATAAGATCCAAGACAAAAGTTTAATATTGACATAAAAATAATAATACTTCAAGCATACTAACTAAGCAATTATGTCTTCTCAAAATAACATGGCCAAAGAAAGTTCATCCCAACAAAATCATATAGTTTGGTCAGGCTCCATTTTCGTCACACAAAAATGCCCTCATCATGCACAACCCCGATGACAAGCTAAGCAATTGTTTCATACTATAGTATTCTCAAACTTTTTCAACTTTCACGCGCTATGGGTGGAATAGAATATAATGATGGGAGTTGTGTGGAGAAGACAAAAAAGGAGAAAGTCTCACATTGGCGCGGCTAATCAATGGGCTATGGATATGCCCATCAATAGATGCCAATGCGAGGAGTAGGGATTGCCATGCAACGAATGCGCTAGAGCTATAAATGCATGAAGGCTCAACAAAAGAAACTAAGTGGGTGTGCATCCAACTTGCTTGCTCACGAATACCTAGGGCATTTGAGGAAGCCCATTGTTAGAATATACAAGCCAAGTTCTATAATGAAAAATTCCCACTAGTATATGAAAGTGACAATATAAGAGACTATCTATCATGAGGATAGTACCATTGCCCCTTTTTATTGGGCCTTCCTTTTTTTTATTTGGCCTTTCTTCTTTTTTTGGACAATGCTCTATTAATGATGACCATCACACTTCTATTTATTTACAACTCAAAGATTACAACTCGATACTACAACAAAGTATGACTCTATATGAATGCCTCCGGCGGTGTACCGGGATGGGCAATGAATCAAGAGTGACATGTATGATAAATTATGCATGGTGGCTTTGCCACAAATACGATGTCAACTACATGATCATGCAAGGCAGTATGACAATGATGATGTGTGTCATGATGAACGGAACACTGGAAAGTTGCATGGCAAAATATCTCGGAATGGCTATGGAAATGCCATAATAGGTAGGAATGTTGGCTGTTTTGAGGAAGATATAAGGAGGTTTATGTGTGAAAGAGCGTATCATATCACGGGGTTTGGATGCACCAGCGAAGTTTGCACTAACTCTCGAGGTGAGAAAAGGCAATGCACCGTACCGAAGAGGCTAGCAATGATGGAACAGTGAGGGAGCATATAATCCACGGACTCAACATTTGTCATGTAACATCCCAAATTTTCAATTTGGAATGTTTTACAATTTTAGTTAAGCATCTATGTATTTTGTTTGAATTGAGTGGCATTTGGAAATTTTCAGACTTTTGAATTTTTGTTGAATTTTGGATTCAACTTGGCATTTAAAAATCTACCTCAATATCCCTGACAAATACTTGAGAAAAGTATGAGAGGAGCTAACATGACACTCCAAAAAAATGTCAGAAGAAAATATTGCCAAAAGGTTTGAATCCAAATTTGAATTTTATTTTGGAGTTTGCAGAAAATGTTTTTTTAGTTTCTGTTTTGCCTCTATAAAAATGTCCACGCTATAGGATTAATTCCCCTGAGAATTTTGATATATATATGTCCTATATAAAAATATTATAGGTTTACCTATAATTAGTTTTCTCTCTCTGTGGTATTTCAAAAATAAACAAAAAAAAGGTCCAAGGCGCCAGCCAGGCCAACCGGCCCAGCAGCGCTGAGCCGCAGCCCACCAGCAACCGAGCCGGCCAGCCCCAGCGCGGCGCACGCCCGAACCCCTCTCCCCTCGGTCGCCCGCTCGCTCTCCTCTCTCCCTCCCTCACCGACGCGTTGGCCCCACCCCTTCTCTTTCCCCTCGCACACGACACGCCGCACCGGAGCACGCGCAGAGCGCGCCCGACCCCGCAAGCTTCTCGGGATCGCGATCCCGTGTCGCCCCCTCGCCCAAGTCCATGCCCTATATAAACCCCTCGCTCCCCTTCCCTGATCCCCCTAAAACCCTAGCCCAAAACCCACACAGCTCGCGCCCTCGCCAAACGCATCTCGCTGCTGCCGCCGCAGTTCGCCGCCCGTTCCGACTCCGGTGAGCACTCCCTTGATCCCAATTTCCACCCACGTACTTCCGTCGCCGTTGCCCACTTTTTTGACATGTTCTGCGGCCCTCTTATCCATAGCAGAGACGACCCTGAGCTCGTCCACCACCCGCCGGAGCTTCAGAGCACCGGGCTCGGTTTCGCCTCGCACCCGACGTCTGCGCCGTCCCCGAGCTCCAACTACACCATCGTCTCCGCCTCGCTCTGCCGCACCCGCTCGGCGACTCTGCCGCCGCCCCAGACCACCGGAGCACCCCCCCCCCCCGCCACCGTCGCCCGAGCCGCCGTCGTCCCTCGTCGCTGCTGTAAGTCACCGGACCCCCTCCACCGTTCGATCTGCAAGGCATGGTTTAGATTAGAGTAGCGAAGGGTTAGGTTATTTTTATTAGACCGGTTTTAGTTCACGGTTTGTCTCTGGTTTATTTACCTGGTTTAGTTAGATCGAACCGGTCGGTTTTCTATTATTAAGCGCGTGCATGGTTTAGTCTATTTATCGCCCGAGCGCTATTTAGTTTCCGATCGCTCACCTCTCGGCCCATTAGCGCGTTGGCTTTGTTTAGTTTTATTTTAGTTTCTGTTTTTAAAATAGAATAGTTCCAGTTTTGTAAAATCTATATCTTTTAAGTTATTTAATATTTTTAGTTGATTCCTTTTGATCTAGTTTGCAAATTTCCTATAGTTGCTGTAGAAATTAGATTCGGCCATGTTTAGGCTTTTAAAAAATTGTTTTATATTAGTTTTATTCAGATTAGTTTTTCTTCTATAAATTGAGTTAGGATTAGTTTTTTTAGTGATTCTTTTTGTCACTGCTTTGTTTTGACTTTGTCTAGCAGTAGGCATTTATTTGGGCATTTTTACTCTTTATTAAAAATAGTTTTTATGCGAAAACAAGCTTTTCTAGCTTATTTAGCATGCTGTTATTTTCTGATGTTCTAGTTATTTTTAAATTTTATTTTTCCTATGTTATAATTTATTTTAGATTAGTTTCTTTAGTTACATAGAGTGGACATTTATTTACAGCAAAATAAAAGGTTTTATTTTAATTTCTTAATAGTTTTGTTTTAGGTATAACACCAATTCTATAATAGATATTGGTTTGAATCTTTTTGCACCTAGTTTGCATGTTGTTTTCCTCTATGTTAGTTAGTAAAACCATTGTTTTGGATCTGTAAAGAAAAGTGTTAGTAGGTTAAAACTATTTCCTTGTTGTTGCTTGATGTGATGGAAACCTTGATTTTGTTTTCCTCGAGTTTTCTTTGATTTTGGTTTGAGTGCTTGTGTGTTTTCCTTTAGTTTGCTGATATGTCATTAGTGAAATACTTATTTGTGCTATTGTTTGACTCGATAGAATTTCCGGAGTGCGAAGCTTGCTATCTCGAGTCACTAGCGTTTGAAGACCGTCAGCCAGGCAAGTTATTTGATCATGTTTTACAATACCTACGATTTTGTTGCATTAGAATTTTTCCTCCCCGCCATGCATGCAGTAGGAGAATTTTAAGTTATGTTCTTGAGTAGTATCATGAGGTAGGATGAACCCAGTTACCCTTGTTACCACTGCCCGGGACGATGTAGTTTATTTTGCTATGCTCGTAGACGGGGTTGGTTGAGTGTTTCATAAGGGAGATGTGAGAGTCAAGATGATGACAACCCCATGACTTCAAGCTCAAGATGGACTTCAAATTCACTACTGGGTGGAGGACGGTTGACGGGCACCCTGGAGAAACCAGCGGATGGCCCGGATGCATGGAGAAGCGCCATGACCTTGCGGAAAGCTTCACCCAGCCACGAAGAGACGGATGGATACCCCTTTGATCGGAAGCTTACCTGTGCAGCCGCAAGCCATTATGGGCTCTGGCTGGGTTAACCCTAGGCGTGACTCTGGACGAACGGTGCCAGCAGATGTAGAAGAACGGTAGGACATGGATGGGTACCGGCAGTTCTCAGAGAAACTCTAGGGAAGACCCTGTTTCGTTCATCCCGTCTTCAAACACCAGGCAGTGCGAGGACATAAAGGAGGGAACGATTCTTGCGGGCAAAGTGCACAAGACTCTGCAGAGTAACAACCTAATCGATTAGCCGTGTCCCCGGTTATGGACGAATGAGCCTCTGGAAACTGGAGTATTTCGGAAATCTCAACACCGAACTAATAAATTAATTGAGGGGTTATTTAATAATTGGGAATGAGACATTGGTTGGCGGAACCATCTCAATAACAACCAACACTTTGTAGTAATTGCAAGCAAGTCCTTTGTTATAGGGAAAATTGGCTTTTTTGCAAAAACATAAAACTTAGAGCCCCACGGCTAAATTGCATATAGTTTTAGAAATTTTATTGTTGTTCTCTCTATGACTGGCCAGCATATTCAAAATGCTGACCTACACGGCTGCAACGTCTCAGGTTGCAGAGGAGTTTTCCGACTAGGAGTGAGGCTACGATCTACGCTTGGTGATTGCCCGATGGAGTCGGATGGACTCGCTACTCGTCTACGCTTCCATAGCTTTATTTAGTTTATTTCTCATGAGTTGACCTTCGGCCGAATTTATTCTATTCTAATAAAGGCTCAATATGAGAATCGTGTAATAAATTCAGGTCTGATTGAACTTTGAATCTTTTCATCAATGTACTGTGTGTGCCAGCATGATCTTGGGATGGTACAGCTACACAGAGACTTGACCGATTTTGGGTCGGGTCGCTACAGAGATGGTATTCAGAGCACACGCTGACCGTAGGACGTAACCCCTAGGATCGGAAAGCCATAGGAAGAGACTATTTTATTTTATATCCTTATCATTCTGTAATTCTCCCCTGTTCATTTCTGACTTCTCTCCGATTTCAACATTCTAGATGGCCGTCAAGTTCATCCCAGTTCTGCTCTCGGTGTTTTGCCAGCCAGATGAGACAATGCTTTTCGGCAGGAGGCTGGTCCAGATCACCAAGGAATTGAATATTGCTTTGTCGTCTATCACCAGGACCCCTATCATGGCATTTCCAGAAGACCATCATTATAGGATTAAGGTGCACATACCAGGGAGAACTTTTGGAAGCCTCTCGGTGCCCATTGACTTCAAGTTCACTGCTCCCACTTGGATACTCAGGAGAAACATAGCAGTTCATAGTGCACTTGGACACATCCAGGAGGAATACAGGACCGAGCTTGTTGGATCAGACCACACCATGATTTCTCGCAGGACTGCAGATGGAGAGATTATCCGCACCATAGATGACGACTCTGTCCGCTCATATGTCCAAGACTTGGAGGCTCACATCAGGACTCTAGAGATTTAGATGCGCAGGAGCTTGAAGACGGTCCAAAAGTTGCATCTTCGTGAGATTGAACTAGAGGATGCAGCACGTTAGCCCACTATGATCATGAGGATGAAGTCATGGATTTTATGGAAAGACTCGAGGACCGGAAGAAATATATTGCCACACTTGAGGAGAAGACGGATCTGGGAGAAGACCTTTTCCCGAGTGGAGATGATGGACCTCTCGTGAGCAATGACCAGGATTATGAAGAGAGCTCCACCGAAGGAAGCCGCAAGAGGAGCGTCGCACCAGAGGACGACGCACCAGAGGACGCAGGGATAATTGATGAAGACATTTAGTCGACCGCCATGTTATTTTTATTTTTATTTTCGTCGATCAGCCGTTATTTTCGATTAGTCGTGAGATCTTGTAATTCGAGTTTGAACCTTGCTTGAGTTGAATGAATAAATGATTGGTGTGACTGTGTTTGTGCATTCATTTGGGTAGTGCTATTTTCTCATTAGACCCTTGTTCTATTCTAATTTCTCATCCACTCCATAACACCAGATGCCTCCGAGACGTGACCCCAGTTTCACTTTCCCGCCAGAGCTCACCCAGCTGATTCAACAGCAGAATGCCTTAATGCAAATGTTCATCCAAAACCAAGGCAACAACAACAACAATCCACCGCCACCACCCCCTGTCGATAACCTGACCCGATTCCTAAGGCTGAATCCGCCGGTGTTCTCTAGTAGCACCGAGCCGATGGTAGCTGATGATTGGCTCCGCAAGATCGGAAGGGATCTAACAACTGTTGGATGCACAGATGTTGAAAAGGTTCATTTTGCCGCACATCAACTGAATGGACCTGCAGCCTCTTGGTGGGAAAATTACACCGCCACTTATCCGGTCGCCACCATGACATGGGATCAGTTCCAGCGGGCTTTCCGGACCGCGCATGTCTTAGCTGGAGCCATGAGTCTGAAGAAGCGTGAGTTCCGCAACTTACGCCAGGGGAACCGTACTGTGGGGCATTATGTGGATGAGTTCAACAAGTTATCTCGATATGCCCCAGATGACGTGGCCACTGATGCCACAAAACAGGAGAAGTTTCTTGAGGGACTCAATGATGAGCTGGGGATGCAGCTAATGGTGGCTACCTTCAATAACTACCAGGAGCTGGTAGACAAGGCCACTATACTAGAAGGCAAGCAGCAGCAGATTGAAAGCCGCAAGCGAAAATATAGCCAAGGAAAGTACAACTCCGGAGCTCAGCAGAAGCCCTGCTATGCCCCATACTCGGGAGGACATACCCATCACAACCATGGAGGACACAATCATGGAGGACATAACCATGGAGGGAATGGGAACAATCGCAACCACGACAACAACCCCAAGTCAGGCAATGGAGGCAACGGCAACCAGCACCGTCCTGCTCCGACTCAGAAGGATCTGAGTCATATCACCTATTTCAAGTGCCAGAAGATAGGGCACTACGCCACCGATTGTCCAGAGGCCAAGCAGAGGAATGGGAACGGCAACGGCAACGGAAGCTCAGCAAAGAAGCCCAACCCTTTTCATCGTGCTTAGGTGAATCACATTGACATGGAGGACGTCTATGATCAGCCAGAAACTGTGGTTGGTAAGTTTTTATTAAATTCACGTCCAGTATTGGTACTCTTTCATTCCGGTGCAACACATTCATTCATATCAAGGGTAGTTGTGGAAAAATACGGGTTGCCCACTAGGACCCTTAAAACCCCGATCCAAGTCACTTCTCCAGGAGGAGAGATGATGGCAGGCTTAGGCTATCATTCAACCCTTAGCATCGGAAATCATGATTTCCCCCTAGACCTCATAGTCTTAGAATCCCAGGGATTGGACGTGATCCTAGGCATGGACTGGTTGACGAGGTTTGAAGGGAACATCGACTATGCTCGCAAGACGATTTTGCTCACCACCCCGGAACAGAAGAGGATCAAGTATGTATCCAGACGCACATGGATAAAGAAACAGGTGAATTCCCTCACGGGAGTGGTTCAGGAGGAAGTACCTGTAGTACAAGATTTTCCGGATGTATTCCCGGAGGAATTACCAGGAATGCCACTGGATAGAGAAATAGAATTTTTGATCGAGTTATTACCTGGCACAGCCCCAATATCCAAGAGATCTTATCGGATGCCCCCGAATGATTCAGAAGAGATAAAGCGGCAGATCAAGGAATTATTGGATAAAGGATATATTCGCCCAAGTTCGTCACCTTGGGGAGCCCCAGTTCTTTTGGTAGAGAAGAAGGATGGAACCCTGAGAATGGTTGTAGATTATCGTTCATTGAACAACGTGACCATCAAGAATAAGTACCCTCTACCGATGATTAATGATTTATTTGATCAGCTAGTCAGAGCCAAAGTATTTTCCAAGATCGATCTTCGATCAGGGTATCATCAGCTGAAGATTCGTGAATAGGATATACCCAAAACAGCCTTCACCACCAGGTATGTTTTATATGAGTATACCATCATGTCATTCGGATTGACTAATGCCCCTGCGTATTTCATGAGCATGATGAACAAGGTATTTATGGAATATCTGGACAAGTTTGTCGTGGTGTTCATCGATGATATCTTGGTTTTCTCCAAGAGCGAGGAAGAACACAAGGAACATCTGCGTCTAGTCCTGGAGAAACTCCGAGAATATCAGTTATATGCCAAGTTCAGCAAATGTGAATTTTGGTTGAAGGAAGTCGGATTCCTCGGACATGTTATTTCAGGAGAAGGAATAGCAGTCGACCCCACCAAGGTTGAATTGGTCACCAACTGGCAATCCCCCACCTTAGTCAAGGAGATCCGCAGTTTCCTCGGCCTTGCAGGATATTATCGGAGATTTATTGAGAATTTCTCCAAGATTGCTAAACCCATGACCGAGCTATTGAAAAAGGAAACAAAGTACATTTGGACCGAGGATTGTGAAGCCAGTTTTCAGGAGTTGAAGAAACGTCTGGTTACAGCCCCAGTACTCATTTTGCCGGACATACACAAGGATTATCAGGTGTATTGTGACGCTTCTCGTCAAGGACTCGGAGGAGTGCTCGTGCAGGAAGGAAAAGTTGTAGCTTATACCTCTAGACAGCTACGACCTCACTAGATGAATTACGCCACACACGATTTGGAGTTAGCAGCCGTAGTGCACGCACTCAAGACCTGGAGACATTTCCTTGTCGGAAATAGTTGTGATGTTTACACGGATCATAAGAGCCTGAAGTATATCTTCACGCAGAAGGAATTAAACCTCAGGCAGAGGAGATGGCTTGAATTGATCAAGGACTATGACATGAGATTGCATTATCACCCAGGGAAGGCAAATGTTGTAGCAGATGCCTTGAGCCGCAAAAGTTATGTGAACACCCACATAGCTGGAGGATTAACTCAGAATTTAGCCGACGATCTCAGAGATCTCCGATTGGAAATAGTACCAAGAGGATTTGTCGCCACCCTGGATATTCAGTCCACTTTGACTGAAAGAATTCGTGAAGCCCAGAAGACGAACAAGGAAATTGCAGAGATAAAGGAAAAGATGAGTAACGGAAAGACTAAAGGTTTCTGTGAGGGTGAACACGGAACTTTATGGTTTGAGGATCGCATCTATGTGCCCAATGACCCAGAGGTCAGGAAGTTGATTATTCAGGAGGCCCATGATTCACCGTACTCGATTCACCCAGGCAACACCAAGATGTATATGGATTTGAAGGAAAGTTTCTGGTGGACAGGTATGAAGAAGGATATTGCCAAGTATGTAGCAGTATGCGATGTTTGTCAGCGAGTAAAGGCTGAGCATCAGAAGCCGGCAGGGTTACTTCAACGACTGCCGATTCCCGAGTGGAAATGGGAAAAACTTGGAATGGATTTTATCACAGGATTACCCAGGACCCGTTCAGGCTATGATTCTATCTGGGTAGTGGTTGATCGCTTGACCAAGGTAGCTCATTTCATTCCCGTGAAGACTACATATACCAGCGCTAAGTTAGCCAAGATATACATGACCAGGATCGTATGTCTGCATGGAGTTCCAGGAGTATCGTGTCAGATAGAGGAACGCAATTTACCTCAAAGTTTTGGAATCAGTTGCATGAAACTTTGGGTACGAGGCTGGAGTTCAGTACAGCTTTTCATCCGCAGACAGATGGACAGACCGAGAGAGTCAACCAGATTCTGGAGGACATGTTGAGAGCCTGTCCACTAGACTATGGGTCTAGCTGGGATGACAATCTGCCATACGCAGAGTTCTCGTACAACAACGGCTATCAGACCAGTTTGAAGATGGACCCTTTTGAAGCTCTATACGGAAGGAGGTGCAGAACACCACTGCTGTGGGATGGTGTTGGAGACCGAAAGCTTTTTGGTCCTGATCTTATCAGAGACTCCGAAGAGAAGGTCAAACTGATTCGAGATAGACTCAAGATAGCCTAGTCGAGACAGAAGAGTTATGCCGACAGTAAACGCAAGGAGGTAACGTATGAAGTTGGAGACCGAGCCTATCTCCGTGTGTCCCCACTTCGTGGAATCAAGAGATTTGGTGTTAAAGGAAAGTTAGCACCCAGGTTCATTGGCCCCTACAAAATCCTCCAACGCAGAGGAGAAGTTGCATACAAGCTGGAATTGCCGGAAGGATTGTCTGGAGTTCATGATATCTTCCATGTTTCCCAGCTGAAGAAATGGCATGCTGAGATGGCCGATATTCCTTTAAGAGACACCGTACCCCTAGAGACAATATAGCTCGACAGTGATCTAACTTATGAGGAGAAACCCGTCAGGATTCTCGAGACTGCGAACAGAGTTACCCGCAGCAAGATCATCAAGTTTTGCAAGGTTCTGTGGAGTCATCATTCAGAGGAGGAAGCCACCTGGGAGCGAGAAGAAGATCTCCGCCGAGACCACCCGCACCTATTTGCTAGCCAACCCGAATCTCGAGGGCGAGATTCATCTTAAGGTGGGTAGGTTTGTAACATCCCAAATTTTCAATTTGGAATGTTTTACAATTTTAGTTAAGCATCTATGCATTTTGTTTGAATTGAGTGGCATTTGGAAATTTTCAGAGACTTTTGAATTTTTGTTGAATTTTGGATTCAACTTGGCATTTAAAAATCTACCTCAATATCCCTGACAAATACTTGAGAAAAGTATGAGAGGAGCTAACATGACACTCCAAAAAAATGTCAGAAGAAAATATTGCCAAAAGGTTTGAATCCAAATTTGAATTTTATTTTGGAGTTTGTAGAAAATGTTTTTTTAGTTTCTGTTTTGCCTCTATAGAAATGTCCACGCTATAGGATTAATTCCCCTAAGAATTTTGATATATATATGTCCTATATAAAAATATTATATGTTTACCTATAATTAGTTTTCTCTCTCTGTGGTATTTCAAAAAAACAAAAAAAAGGTCCAAGGCGCCAGCCAGGCCAACTAGCCCAGCAGCGCTGAGCCGCAGCCCACCAGCAACCGAGCCGGCCTACCCCAGCGCGGCGCACACCCGAACCCCTCTCCCCTCGGTCGCCCGCTCGCTCTCCTCTCTCCCTCCCTCACCGACGCGCCGGCCCCACCCCTTCTCCTTCCCCTCGCACATGACACGCCACACCGGAGCACGCGCAGAGCGCGCCCGACACCGCGAGCTTCTCGGGATCACGATCTCGCGTCGCCCCCTCGCCCAAGTCCATGCCCAATATACACCCCTCGCTCCCCTTCCCCGATCCCCCTAAAACCCTAGCCCAAAACCCACCACAGCTCGCGCCCTCGCCAAACGCATCTCGCTGCTGCCGCCGCTGTTCGCCACCCGTTCCGACTCCGGTGAGCACTCCCTCGATCCCAATTTCCACCCACGTACTTCCGTCGCCGTTGCCCACTTTTTTGACATGTTCTGCGGCCCTCTTATTCACAGCAGAGACGACCCCGAGCTCGTCCGCCACCCGCCGGAGCTGCAGAGCACTGGGCTCGGTTTCGCCTCGCACCCGACATCTGCGCCGTCCCCGAGCTCCAACTACTCCACCACCGCCTCCGCCTTGCTCCGCCGCACCCACCCGGCGATTCCGCCGCCGCCCCAGACCACCGGAGCACCCCCCGCCACCGTCGCCCGAGCCGCCGTCGTCCCTCGTCGCTGCTGTAAGTCACCGGACCCCCTCCACCGTTCGATCTGCAAGGCACGGTTTAGATTAGAGTAGCGAAGGGTTAGGTTATTTTTATTAGACCGGTTTTAGTTCACGGTTTGTCTCCGGTTTATTTCCTATAGTTGCTGTAGAAATTAGATTTGGCCATGTTTAGGTTTTTAAAAAATTGTTTTATATTAGTTTTAGTCAGATTAGTTTTTCTGCTATAAATTGAGTTAGGATTAGTTTTTTTTAGTGATTCTTTTTGTCACTGCTTTGTTTTGACTTTGTCTAGCAGTAGGCATTTATTTGGGCATTTTGACTCTTTATTAAAAATAGTTTTTGTGCGAAAACAAGCTTTTCTAGTTTATTTAGCTTGCTGTTATTTTTTGTTGTTCTAGTTATTTTTAAATTTAATTTTCCTATGTTATAATTTATTTTAGATTAGTTTCTGTAGTTACAGAGAGTGAACATTTATTTACAGCAAAATAAAAAGTTTTATTTTAAGTTCTTAATAGTTTTGTTTTAGGTATAACAGCAATTCTATAATAGATATTGGTTTGAATCTTTTTGCACCTAGTTTGCATGCTGTTTTCCTCTATGTTAGTTAGTAAAACCATTGTTTTGGATCTGTAAAGAAAAGTGTTAGTAGGTTAAAACTATTTCCTTGTTGTTGCTTGATGTGATGGAAACCTTGATTTTGTTTTCCTCAAGTTTTCTTTGATTTTGGTTTGAGTGCTTGTGTGTTTTCCTTTAGTTTGCTGATATGTCATTAGTGAAATACTTATTTGTGCTATTGTTTGACTCGATAGAATTTCCGGAGTGCGAAGCTTGCTATCTCGAGTCACTAGCGTTTGAAGACCGTCAGCCAGGCAAGTTATTTGATCATGTTTTACAATACCTATGATTTTGTTGCGTTAGAATTTTTCCTCCCCACCATGCCTGCAGTAGGAGAATTTTAAGTTATGTTCTTGAGTAGTATCATGAGGTAGGATGAACCCAGTTACCCTTGTTACCACTGCCCGGGACGATGTAGTTTATTTTGCTATGCTCGTGGACGGGGTTGGTTGAGTGTTTCATAAGGGAGATGTGAGAGTCAAGATGATGACAACCCCATGACTTCAAGCTCAAGATGGACTTCAAATTCACTACTAGGTGGAGGACGGTTGACAGGCACCCTGGAGAAACCAGCGGATGGCCGGGATGCATGGAGAAGCGCCATGACATCTTGCGGAAAGCTTCACCCAGCCACGAAGAGACGGATGGATACCCCTTTGACCGGAAGCTTACCTGTGCAGCCGCAAGCCATTATGGGCTCTGGCTGGGTTGACCCTAGGCGTGACTCTGGACGGACGGTGCCAGCAGATGTAGAAGAATGGTAGGACATGGATGGGTACCGGCAGTTCTCAGAGAAACTCTATGGAAGACCCTGTTTCGTTCATCCCATCTTCAAACACCAGGCAGTGCGAGGACATAAAGGAGGGAATGATTCTTGCGGGTAAAGTGCACAAGACTCTGCAGAGTAACAACCTAATCGATTAGCCGTGTCCCCGGTTACAGACGAATGAGCCTCTGGAAACTGGAGTATTTCGGAAATCTCAACACCGAACTAATAAATTAATTGAGGGGTTATTTAATAATTGGGAATGAGACATTGGTTGGCGGAACCATCTCAATAACAACCAACATTTTGTAGTAATTGCAAGCAAGTCCTTTGTCATAGGGAAAAATTGGCTTTTTCACAAAAACATAAAACTTAGAGCCCCACAGCCAAATTGCATATAGTTTTAGAAATTTTATTGTTGTTCTCTCTATGACTTGCCGGCATATTCAAAATGATGACCTACACGGCTGCAACATCTCATGTTGCAGAGGAGTTTTCCGACCAGGAGTGAGGCTACGATCTACGCTTGGTGATTGCCCCATGGAGTCGGATGGACTCGCTACTCGTCTACGCTTCCGCAGCTTTATTTAGTTTATTTCTCATGAGTTGGCCTTCGGCCAAATTTATTCTATTGTAATAAAGACTCGATATTAGAATCGTGTAATAAATTCAGGTGTGATTGAACTTTGAATCTTTTCATCAATGTACTGTGTGTGCCAGCATGATCTTGGGATGGTATAGCTACACAGAGACTTGACCGATTTTGGGTCGGGTCGCTACAAGTCATAAAGAACTCACATACTTATTGCAAAAATCCACAAGTCATCAAAACCAAGCACTACGCGCATGCTCCTAGGGGGATAGGTTGGTAGGAAAAGACCATTGCTCGTCCTCGACCGCCACTCATAAGGAAGGCAATCAAAGAAACACCTCATGCTTCAAATTTGTCACACAACGGTTACCATATGTGCATGCTACGGGACTTGCAAACCTCAACACAAGTATTTCTGAAATTCACAATTACTCAACTAGCACGACTCTAATATTACCATCTTCATATCTTAAAACAATCATCAAGTATCAAACTTCTCATAGTATTCAATGCACTCTATATGAAAGTTTTTATTATATCCCTCTTGGATGCCTATAATATTAGGACTAAATTTATAACCTAAGCAAACTACCATGCTATTCTAAAGGACTCTCAAAATAATATAAGTGAAGCATGAGAGTTCATCTATTTCTTCAAAATAAAACCACCGCCGTGCTCTAAAAGGATAAAAGTGAAGCACTAGAGCAAATGACAAACTACTCCAAAGGATATAAGTGAAGATCAATGAGTAGTCAAATAATTATGTAACTATGTGAAGACTCTAACATTTAAGAATTTCAGATCTTGTTATTTTATTCAAACAGCAAGCAAAACAAAAGAAAATAAAATAAAATGACACTCCAAGCAAAACACATATCATGTGGTGAATAAAAATATAGCTCCAAGTAAAGTTACTGATGAACGAAGATGAAAGAGGGGATGCCTTCCGGGGCATCCCCAAGCTTAGGCTCTTGCCACTCCTTATTCCATAGTGCATCGAATCTTTACCCAAAACTTGAAAACTTCACAACACAAAACTTAACAGAAAACTCGTAAGCTCCGTTAGTATAAGAAAATAAACCACCACTTAGGTACTGTTGTGAACTCATTATAAGTTCATATTAGTGTAATATTTACTGCATTCCAACTTCTCTATGGTTCATACCCTCCGATACTACTCATAGATTCATCAAAATAAGCAAACAACACATAGAAAACAGAATATGTCAAAAACAGAACAGTCTGTAGTAATCTGTATCAAACGTATACTTATAGAACTCATAAAATTCTGAAATAAATTGGTGGACGTTAGGAATTTATCTATTAATTATCTGCAAAAAAATCATCTTAATAGCACTCTCCAGTAAAAGATGGCAGCTAATCTCGTGAGCGCTAAAGTTTCTGTTTTTTTACAGCAAGATCGCAAAGACTTCACCCAAGTCTTCCCAAAGGTTATACTTGGCACAAACACTAATTAAAACATAAAACCACATATAAACATAGTCTAGATGAATTATTTATTACTAAAGAGGAGCAAAAAGCAAAGAACAAAAATAAAATTGGGTTGCCTCCCAACCTATCGTTTAACGCCCCTAGCTAGGCATGATGATTTCAATGATGCTCACATAAAAGATAAGAATTGAAACATAAAGAGAGCATCATGAAGGATATGACTAGCACATTTAGGTCTAACCCACTTCCTATGCATAGGGATTTTTTGAGCAAACAACTTATGGGAACAATAATCAACTAGCATAGGAAGGCAAAACAAGCATAACTTTAAAACTTTAAGCACATAGAGAGGAAACTTGATATTATTGCAATTCCTATAAGCATATATTCCTCCCTCATAATAAATTTCAGTAGCATCATGAATGAATTCAACAATATAACTATCACATAAAGCATTCTGTTCATGATCTACAAGCATAGAAAATTTACTATTCTCCACATAAGCAAAATTCTTCTCATTCGGAATAGTGGGAGTATCATAAGAAACCCGAATACTATAAATGATTTCCACATTAAAAGAGTAATGTTTAGAAAAAGTGTAATCATAATCATGACAAGTTTTATAAATATAATCATCACTACTTTTTATAGCATAAGTGTCATCACAATAATCATCATAAGTAGCAACTTTGTTCTCATCATAATCAATTGAAACCTCTTCCAAAATAGTGGAATCATCACTAAATAAAGTGATGACCTCTCCAAATCCACTTTCATAATTGTCACAATAAGATTCAACACCCTCCAAAATAGTGGGATCATTACTTCCTAAAGTTGACACTCTTCCAAACCCATTTTCATCAATATAACCATCATAAATAGGAGGCATGCTATCATCATAATAAATTTGCTCATCAAAACTTGGGAGACTAAAAATATCATCTTCATTAAACATAGCATCCCCAAGCTTGGGACAAACATTAATTGCAGCAAATAAATTCTCAAACATGTCATTCTCATCAAACATAGCATCCCCAAGCTTGGGCCTTTTCATATCATAAGCATAATCACTCTCATCATTAATAGTATGGATAGCACCAATAGTATAGCAATTATCATCATCACAATGAGTAATAGGAGCAACATCATTTGGGAGGGATACATTTTTACCTTTGCTTATACGTCTTTTCTTTTGCTTCTTCGCATCATGTGTGGGTTTAACCCTCTTTTTGGAGCTCCGTTTTAATGAGATTGGTTGGATAGAAAGCTCTTCCTCGTTACCCGATTCATCATAAGAAATAATAGGAGGATATTGGGAAGTCTCTTCCCTTTCATTAGTATTCTCTTCATCTTCTATTTGTTTTCTTGTCTTTATGTAATTCGCAATATAAGGATTTTCAATGCAATTCACCGCACAATACATATAAATTACCTCTAGATCAAAATCAAGAACTTTGTCAAGGGCAAATTCTAGAATGTCCTTAGTTATACGTTTCATTTCTTCATAACCCAGAAGCAAACTAAGTTCATTATGATGTGTAAGGGAAATCAAGTCATCATAATTTTTGGACATGACTAGAGCATGAAACAATTTGCATTGGATATTTAAATGACCACGTTCATTGCAAAGTTCACAAGGATGGCTAAGAAAATTTGAATTTTCAGCACAAACGTCTAGCCTTTCTTGCAACCATTTAGTTTCTAAATACTTATGCCTCTTGTAAAATCTATCTTCCCTATTTGGTGTGTACTTGCAAACTCTATGCAGTCCACAAAAATTGACATGCCTATAAGAGACATTTTCATCATGACTAGTGCAATCATCATTAGTACTATGGATGTTCAAAGAGTTCATACTAACAACATTGCAATCATGCTCATTATTCAAAGATTTAGTGCCAAACATCTTAATGAATTCTTCTTCTAGCATTTTGGCACAATTGTCGGAATCCGTATTTTCATGGAAGATATTAACAAGATGAATCATATGAGATACCCTAAATTCCATTTTTTTGTAGTTTTCTTTTATAAACTAAACTAGTGATAAAACAAGAAACTAAAATATTCAATTGCTAGATCTAAAGATATACCTTCAAGCACTAACCTCCCCGGCAACGGCACCAGAAAAGAGCTTGATGTCTACTACAAAACCTTCTTCTTGTAGATATTGTTAGGCCTCCAAGTGCAGAGGTTTGTAGGACAGTAGCAAATTTCCCTCAAGTGGATGACCTAAGGTTTATCAATCTGTGGGAGGCGTAGGATGAAGATGGTCTCTCTCAAACAACCCTGCAACCAAATAACAAAGAGTCTCTTGTGTCCCCAACACACCCAATACAATGGTAAATTGTATATGTGCACTAGTGCGGCGAAGAGATGGTGATACAAGTGCAATATGGATGGTAGATATAGGTTTTTGTAATCTGAAAATATAAAAACAGCAAGGTAGCTAAAGATAAAAGAGAGCGAAAACGGTATTGCAATGCATTCAAACAAGGCCTAGGGTTCATACTTTCACTAGTGCAAGTTCTCTCAACAAATATAACATAATTGGAGCATATAACTATCCATCAACATGCAACAAAGAGTCACTCCAAAGTCACTAATAGCGGAGAACAAACGAAGATATTGTAGGGTATGAAACCACCTCAAAGTTATTCTTTCAGATCAATCCATTGGGCTATTCCTATAAGTGTCACAAACAGCCCTAGAGTTCGTAGTAAAATAACACCGTAAGACACAAATCAACCAAAACCCTAATGGCACCTAGATACTCCAATGTCACCTCAAGTATCCGTGGGTATGATTATACGATATGCATCACACAATCTCAGATTCATCTATTCAACCAACACAAAGAACTCCAAAGAGTGCCCCAAAGTTTCTACCAGAGAGTCAAGACGAAAACGTGTGCCAACCCCTATGCATAAGTGCACGAGGTCACGTAACTCGCAAGTTGATCACCAAAACATACATCAAGTGAATCACGTGATATCCCATTGTCACCACAGATAAGCACATGCAAGACATACATCAAGTGTTCTCAAATCCTTAAAGACTCAATATGATAAGATAACTTCAAAGGAAAAACTCAATTCATCACAAGAGAGTAGAGGGGGGGAAACATCATAAGATCGAACTATAATAGCAAAGTTCACGATACATCAAGATCGTTCCGAGTCAAGAACACGAGAGAGAGAGAGAGAGATCAAACACATAGCTACTGGTACATACCATCAGCCCTGAGGGTGAACTACTCCCTCCTCGTCATGGAGAGCGCCGGGATGATGAAGATGGCCACCGAAGAGGGATTCCCCGCTCCAGAAGGGTGCCGGAATGGGTTTAGATTGGTTGTCGGTGGCTACAAAGGCTTGCGGCGGTGGAACTCCTGATCTAGGTTTCTTTCTGGAAGTTTCAGTATATATAAGAGGTTTTGGCGGCAAGAACAAGTCAGGGGGGTCTCCGGGTCGTCCACGAGGGTGGAGGGCGCGCCCTACCCACCGGGCTCGACCTCCTATCTCGTGGATGGCTCGAGACTCTTCTGGCCCAACTATTTTACTCCGGGGGCTTATTTTGGTCCATAAAAAATCATCAAAAATTGGCACGTCAATTGGACTCCGTATGATTTTCCTTTTCTGTAAAACTCAAAAACAAGGAAAAAACAGAAACTGGCACTGGGCTCTAGGTTAATATGTTAGTCCCAAAAATCATATAAAATAGCATATAAATGCATATAGAACATACAAGGTTGATAATATAATAGCAGGGAACAATCAAAAATTATAGATACGTTGGAGACGTATCACCAAGCCACATCTCCATCAGATGAAAATCCTCTGTTGGGTTTCCACGACTGTCGGCTTAGCCTGAAACATCCACTTGCAGACCGGCTCAGCACCACTAAACGTGCGAAGTATATGCCTACCTTTTCAAAGGTGAGGTCTTTTCTAGCCAATGGACTGACTAGAGTTGACTTGGTTCGATGCTGGATCGCCTGGAGGATCATACCTTTGAGCTGCCGGTTTGGCTTAATATGTGAGTATACTTGTGATGTAAAAGATCCACAGCGTTACTGTCAAACGCGTCTGGAAGACAAAGAAATTAATGAAATGACTAAGACGCTGCTCAATGAGAGTTTAGAGACCTGTAGCAAAACGGGGTTGAACCCCTTCTACGCTCTTAACCCAGCTCCAAATGTAAGTGCTTCAAGCAAATTTTTCTGTAACCATTACTTATACTGAACTGCACATTCCTTATCTTTATTTGCTTCTTTTTTAGGCTGACTCTTCTTTTTGGAGCAAGAAATTGCAGGAAAAGCCGGCAAAAAAGGTTAGAGATAAGACCCGAGCTTCCAAGAAACCCGCCAAGAAGAAAAGAAACACAAAAGAGCTATTTGCACTGAATGATGATGAGTCGGAGGTAGAACTTGATTCCCTTGGCTCCTTTTTTGTACATCTTATTGACGCTGACCCCTCTCAGGATGACGCGGAGACCAGCCAGGCAAATGTTGTAGAGGTAACTATTATTTCCTCTGACTCAGAGCCTTTGCCAAGACAGAAAGTTCGGCACGTGACCCCGAAAGTAAGGTTATCTCACCCTTTAGCTTACTTGGATCCAAACTTTATTTTTAAGAAACAACAACATGAAGCTCAGCGTACAACATGGAACAGCCGAGGGGAAGAGCTTCATGCCGGCTTACCCCAATATGCCGGCCCCTCGCAAACGCCGAGCAGAGGTGCCTCAGAACTCAAACTTCTCTTTTCCAAAGGCGGGTCTTATCTGTCAACCACTTAATCCTTCCGACTCAAATTATCAGGGAACCTCTCACTCCTCCTCCGGCGACTCTACTGGAACTCAGATTCCTCTCTTCAAAGTCACTATTGGGTGAGAACATTTAACGTCTTTGTTGTTTTTACCACTTTACAAACTGACATATTAACATCTTCATATGTCTTACTTTCAGCGGTATAGCCAAACCGAGCAAGAGATTGAAGATGAATAAACCGGCCGAAGACCCCAAGGTCACTGAGCCGGAGAAATAGACTATGTCAGAAGCTTCTCATCAAACTCCTGACGCCACTGCTGATGACCCACCACCAGAGACTCTCAACGTCACAATGGATCCAATGGGCATTGACCCGTCTAGTGCTAAGCCGCCAAGTCCCACCAAGCCTGTTGAAGAAAATGTTGAAGACGTTGTAGTTACTTGGACTGGCTATACAGAACCAAGGAACCCCACTGTCTTAGCAAAGCACAACACCAAAGAAGAATTTTTAGCTGCTGACAAAGGCAAATGGAAATTGGACTTGGAGAGCTATCCCAGTTTTAATGCCAATGAAATCCATGCTGGCTATTTGAAATGCCTCCATACCAGCCGTGAGATGGAAGCCGGCCTGGTGAATCTGATGAAGGAGCGCTTTGAGGTAAGCAATAGAAACCCTTCTCATATGCATCTATGTCAGCCGCCAAGTCTATAGGATATGAGAGAATTGAAAACGCTATAGACTTAAATGATAGCCTTCTTTGCAACTCTTCAAAAATATCGTGTCTCCATTAGGTTCAAATGAGTAGCCCCAAGGGCCGGCTTAGGCTGAATAGTTAAGTCGGGACTTAAGACCACGTTGTAAAAAATCCAAATATGTAGCCCCCATGAGCCGGCTTAATTTTAAAAAATTCACCTGGGTCATTAAGTATTTGTTTTGGAAAAAAATGACCTACATTAGCCCCCAAGTGCCAAGTAGAGTACTTGTTATGTGCTTGGGACTTCAACAAAATGATTACCATAATTTCTAAGTGCTGCTTGATTATCTCTTTGCAGGCTAAATTAAGTATGAAGGAGTCGCAGGTGGTCGATTTGCGGCAGGACATCAAACTGCAACAATCAGAAACTGCCAAGGCCAAATTAGAACTGAAAACTGCCATGGAAGTATCTGAAAAACTGAAGATGGACTTCAATGCGGAGAGAGCCAGGTGGGAGACCGAGAAAGCAGCTCTATTGAAAAGAGCTGAAAATGCCGAAGCCGCTCTTAAGCCGGTGACTAAAGAGTTATCTGGCTTAAAGTGACATGTAAACCAGATGATAGCCATGATCTTTGGTAAGTGACATTGCACCACAACCTTGCACTAGTAATTTACTTTGACCCGCCTGGCGACTTATCATATGTTTGCGCAAACAGGCCCCAGAAGCTCCAACCTTGGGCAAGACATGTTGGTGAAGCTGAAGGCGGTTTACACCTTGGTGGAACAGCTATATACAGGCGCTCAACGAACCATTGTGGCTATCTCGTGCAAAAAACAGCCACCATCACTCATTAGGGAAGTACTAGACAAAATATCTGTGATGCCCCAAAGAATTGAAGAGATTAAACGATCATCCACATGAGCTAGTGCTATCACTGCTTTGAGCCGCGCCAAAGCATGGCAAGCTGAATTAGACCCGGTGGAAATAGCCACCGGTTGTCCAAGCTTTAAAGAGTATGTAATGCCTTTTGAAGAAGTAGATTTTACCAAGTGCATGAAGGAGATGCGACCTTTGGCAAGCAAATTGGCCGAAGAGACTGATCTGTCCAAAAATCAGGCGGCTGATGTCTGTTAGACTACGTTGGTATTTCCCCAAAGAGGAAGGGATGATGTAGCATGGCGATAATAGGTATTTCCCTCAGTGATGAGACCAATGTTATCGAACCAGTAGGAGAACCAAGGAACACTATGTAAACAACACCTGCGCACAAATAACAAATACTCGCAACCCGACGTGTTAAAGTGGTTGTCAATCCCTTTTGGGTAACGGTGCCACAAATTGGCAAACGGACGTGATAAAAATATGATAGATGGGATAAATAGATCTCGGATAAAATAAATTGTAGCAAGGTATTTTTGTATTTTTGGTTTAGTAGATCTGATAATAAAAGCAAAGGAAAATAGATCGCAAAGGCAAATATATTAAAGAAGAGACCCGGGGCCATAGTTTTCACTAGTGGCTTCTCTCGAGAAAAATATCAAACGGTGGGTAAATGAATCACTGTTGGGCAATTGATAGAACTTCAAATAATCATGACGATATCCAGGCAATGATCATTATATAGGCATCACGTCCAAGATTAGTAGACCGACTCCTGCCTGCATCTACTACTATTACTCCACACATCGACCACTATCCAGCATGCATCTAGTGTATTAAGTTCTGGAGAAACGGAGTAATGCAATAAGAACGATGACATGATGTGGACAAGATCTATTTATGTAGAAATAGACCCCATCTTGTTATCCTTAATAGCAAAGATACATACGTGTCGGTTCCCCTTCTATCACTGGGATCAAGCACCGTAAGATTGAGCCCATCAAAAAGCACATCTTCCCATTGCAAGATAAATAGATCAAGTTGGTCAAACAAAACCCAAATATCAGAGAAGAAATACGAGGCTATAATCAATCATGCATATAAGAGATCAAAGAAGACTCAAATAACTTTCATGGATAAAAACATAGATCTGGTCATAAACTCAAAGTCCATCGGATCCCAACAAACACACCGCAAAAGGGTTACATCATATGGATCTCCAAGAGACCATTGTATTGAGAATCAAACGAGAGAGGGGAAGCCATCTAGCTACTAACTATAAACCCGAAGGTCTACAAAAAATTACTCACACATCATCGGAGAGGCACCAATGGACATGATGAACCCCTCTGTGATGGTGTCTAGATTGGATCTGGTGGTTCTGTACTCTGCGGCGGCTGGAATTGATTTTTGTCGACTCCCCTAGGGTTTCTGGAATATTGGGGTATTTATAGAGCAAAGAGTCGGTTCGGGACGCACCCGAGGTGGGCACAACCCACCAGGGTGTCTGGGCCTCCAGGCGCGCCCAGGTGTGTTGTGCTCCCCTCGAAGCACCCCAAGGCGCTTCTCCGGCCCATTGGATGTCTTCTGGTCCAAAAAAATCCACAAAAAGTTTCGCTGTGTTTGGACTCCGTTTGATATTGATTTCCTACGATGTAAAAAACATGCAGAAAACAGCAACTGACACTTGGCACTATGTCAATAGGTTAGTACCAAAAAATGATATAAAATGATTATAAAACATGCAAGAATGATAATATAACAACATGAAACAATAAAAAATTATAGATATGCTGGAGACGTATCAACGGCTTATACGATGGAATAACTCAAAAGTGAATGCGCCGGCTTACAATATTGTGGATTTCATTCCTCCAATACGTAAGCATACTTTTTCTCCTGATGTTGATCCATCCACCCTTATAGATGATGAAGCTGTGTTCAAAGCTTTAACTGGCATCGACTGGGCATCACCTGACTTCCAGACGATGGAGGAAGAAGAAGAAGAACCGGCGCAGGATAACCCGAAGTCTTCAACTCGCCAGGACCAAGACAACTGATCCAAGGGGCGGCTCTCAGACCACGATGCGGAACTTCTTTTGCAAAAATCTTAAACCTTTGAGCTTGGGAAAGCCATGTAATAGGCTAGTTGAGACAATGATCTGTCATGTCGTCGTGCATGTTTAGCCTTAAAACTGCTGATGAAATATGTTATGTGCCACTTATGAACGAACTTGAAGTGAATATCAACATCTCTGCTAGTTATAATATTATTTCCAATGTTCCTCCACACATGCTAAACAACATACACCCTGGCGGTTTAAGCTAGGGCGGGTCATAATTTCCAATATAATGTGCTCTGGCGACTTAAAGTCTATAACCAGGGCGGGTTAGAAAAACTCGAAATATTCATTGAAATATGAAAAGTCATACCTGTAGACAGATATCACCTTGATGTTGTACTAATTGTAATTCAGCATGGGTATTAACCCGTAAACATGAAAACTCATGACTTGAATTTATTCAAGGAGAAACATCCTGGCGACTTAAAGTCCGCTTATCAGGGCGATTTATTAACCCAATATACTCAAGTATGAATCATAGAATCAAGGCTACATGGCCTGAATTGTGAAAATCATACGACAATAGAAGAGAATTCCACAAAACCGAGATATTCAGGAAAAACAGAAATTCAGAAGAAATAAACGAGGCTTTCACAGGCTGCCAAGCCCAAATCTCGAATTCAATTTTTAACTTCAATGAAACTAGCATGAAAGCCACTAGAGTATCCTTGCGTTCCGTAAGTCGGTTCCCACATGACCCAATCGCTTAACCTGGAGAAGTTTAGGGTCTTATTTAAAAGATTTGACTTGTCCAGAATACACAGGGTTCGAAGTAACATCTTGCAAATGGGCAGGTTTTACCAAGTTTCAATGAAGGCGACTTAAGAGCCTGGGTTTATCCTCGTTATCCGTAAGCCGGCCCTCACATGACAAACCGCCGTTTTTAACCTTAATGAGTTCAGGGTCTTATTTAAAAGATTTGACTGTTAAGAAATGGTGGGTCATTCAGGATTACCTGGTGGAGAAGCATCGTGCATACAGGTAGAATAACCCAGAATTCGGCGTTTTATGCATGGTCACAAGGGTAAGAAAGCTAAACCCATTGGGTTGGAAGCCCCTAATGTGATGCCCCAAGACCGGAGCTTCAGACGCCTTCCATGTTTTCCGAGTTTCGTCGTGTGAGTTGTTGGTTTGTTGCATTCAACATTGCATCATGTGCATTGCATCATGCATCTTCTCCATACCATTGTTGTGTTTGTTTAATCTAGTTGCTCATGTGCATTGCAACTTCTTTTCTTCTCTTGATCTTTCCATCAACCCCTTGCTCACTTCCAACTTGGTTTCACCCAAGTTTCAAATCCCTATGCCACTTCTTTCTTTCCCTTTTCTCTATTTATTTGAGTTCCAAATAGAATTGCTCAAATAAATGTTCATCTTTTGCCCATAAATCATATATATTATGTAGGGTCATCCTATAAAATTTAAGCCCAATTGGATTCAGTTTGGTTAGGTTATAAATTCATACAAGTTTGAATTTAATTCAAACTTGTTCCTTTGTGTGAACTTTATTCTCTCTAAAATTCCTTTCACCATTTTATTTAAATTCCTCATATTTTTATGAGCGGAAAATTGTCCTCCTGGCCAAATTCCTTCCCTAACACCTCTCTTTCTTTTATTCTCTCTAATTCTTTTTTTTGCTAAAAAAAACTCAAGTGGGAGAAGAGGAAGCCCAGCGAGGCCGGCCCATTCTTTTCCTCTCAGCCCACCAGGCCGGCCCTCGTCCTCCTTTAACCTAGCACCAGGAGAACCCCATCTCCCTCGAACCCCCTCCTCCTCCTTCATTCCTCCCTCCAGCGCCGCTAGGAGAGGAGCGTCCGTGCCCGCATCCCTCGATCCACATCCCCTCGATCCCCATCACCAGCGCCTCCTCCTCCTCCCTCTCGCTCCTCTGCACGACCCCTTCCCCTGCTCTCTTCCACCACCGCCACTGCCTTCGACCACCAGGAGGCCTCCGCATCGCTAGGAGATCGCCACGTCGCCGGGGACGTCAAGCGATGTCCCTCCGTGCAGCGCCTCCTACCTGCCTTCGCCTCGCATCCATCGTGCCTCATCCCTCTCCGCTCGCCAGCGCTTGTAACACCCACGATGCAGCTATATCTCCGACATGTCGGGGCCCGACTTAGAGGCATAACTGCATAGTAGGCATGTCGTAAGAGGGGTAATCTTTACACATCCCATGTACTGAATATGAAAGGGATAAAGAGTTGGCTTACAATCGCCACTTCACACAATACATAAATATAGCGTTACATCATCCAGAATACAATCAAGGTCCGACTACGGAACCAAATAAAGAAAGACAACCCCTAATGCTAGATCCCCGATCGTCCTGACTGGGCTCCACAACTGATCAACGAGAAGCGAAACAAAACAACAATCAAAATCTTCCTGGAGCTCTCACTTGAGCTCAGCTGCATCATCTGCACTGTTATCATCGGCACCTGCAACTGTTTGGAAGTATCTGTGAGTCACGGGGACTCAGCAATCTCACAGCCTCACGATCAAGACTATTTAAGCTTATGGGTAGGAAAGGGTAGTGAGGTGGAGCTGCAGCACTAAGCATATATGGAGGCTAAATTATGCAAATGAGAGCGATAAGAGAAGCAAAGCTCGGTCGAGAAGCTATAATGATCAAGAAGTTATCTTGAAACTACTTACGTTCAAACATAACTCCAAAGCCGTGTTCACTTCCCGCACTCCGCCGGAAAGAGACCATCACGGCTACACACGCGGTTGAAGCATTTTAATTAAGTTAAGTGTCAAGTTATCTACAACCGGATATTAACAAATTTCCATCTGCCCATAACCGCGGGCACGGCTTTCGAAAGTTCAAAACCCTGCATGGGTGTCCCAACTTAGCCCATCACAAGCTCTCATGGTCAACGAAGGATATTCCTTCTCCCAGGAAGACCCGATCAGACTCGGAATCCCGGTTACAAGACATTTCGACAATGGTAAAACAAGACCAGCAAAGCCGCCTTAATGTGCCGACAAATCACGATAGGAGCTGCACATATCTCATTCTCAGGGCACACCGGATGAGCAAGACGTCGGGTTGGCATAGACCCTGGTTGCCCAGGGGGCGCCAGACATCGCTCAGGTTGGACCAACACTTAGAGAAGCACCGGTCTAGGGGGGTTAAAATAAAGATGACCCTTGAGTCTGCAGAACCCAAGGGAAAAGGTTTAGCTGGCAAATGGTAAAACCAAGGTTGGGCCTTGCTGGAGGAGTTTTATTCAAAGTGAACTGTCAAGGGGTTCCCATTATAACCCAACCGCGTAAGGAACGCAAAATCAAGGAACATAACACCGGTATGACGGAAACTAGGGCGGCAAGAGTGGAACAAAACACCAAGCATAAGGCCGAGCCTTCCACCCTTTACCAAGTATATAGATGCATTAAAGTAAACAATATAAGCAATAATGATATCACAACAATATCCATGTGCCACCAAGGAACAAACTCCATCTTCACCTGCAACTAGCAATGCTATAAGAGGGCTGAGCAAAGCGGTAATATAGCCAAACAACAGTTTGCTAGGAAAGATGGGTTGGAGGCTTGTCATGGCAATATGGGAGGCATGATATAGCAAGTGGTAGGTAATGCGGCATAGCACTAGAGCGAGCAACTAGCAAGCAAAGATAGAAGTGATATCAAGGGTATGGTCATCTTGCCTAAGACCCCGCAAGGAAGAAGAACGAGTCTAAGAGGAAGACAAACAGACATAGTCCAACGGATCCTCACAAACGCGACATTATCGGAACTAACCCGAAGAAACAACACCGGAAAGGAGCAAACAACATAGTAAACAACCATCACATAACATGGCATGATGCACAATCAAGTATGATGCATGTCCGGTTTAAAGAGGCATGGCATGGCAAAGTGCAACAAACAATACTACAAATTAAGTGGAGCTCAACATGCAACGGGTTGCATATTGATGGAACACCACATCAATTATTTAGTTCTCTCTCATTTAGGTACTCAACAATATTAAATGTTGTTAAACATGGCAAGAGGAGAAGCATAAATAAATTATCTATTTAGGCAAGTTTAAATGAGGCCGGAACACCAAACAACAATTCCGATAAAACCCCATATGCATTTAGAAAATTAATGCAAACAACAATCTAAAAAATTTAATTGTTGTTATCATGATGCGGATGACATGTGCAAGTTTATGCAATTTTTATTAAAAGTTGACAAGAGAATTATGAAGCATTTGTCACCATGGCGGAAACGAAAGGGGTGCCACGGCAACGATAACGGGAATGGTGCCACGGCAACATTCTAGTTCCGGTAACTTGATTGAGATGCCGGTGCAAAAGAAACTATGACAGGAACGTGCCATGCAAGGATGGTGGGGTGCTCCCGGATACCGGGTTCCCACGGGTGGACGGCATCGCAGCGAGGAGGAACAACTAACGCTCATGGGCAAATACAACAACCAACCATGCATCTCATACAACACAAGCATTCGTCCACGGGCGGTTGTTCTTGGCGGTTATACCTTCGAAGCATGCGTTTCGAAGCGGATCGGTTCGTAGAGGAAGTAGTTGTGCTCGCGAACTTGTCGGGTCCACGGCGACGGTAATGAAAACACATCCGTGGTCTCCGGGCGTAGTGGTACTTGGGGTAGTGATACACGGTCCGAAAGCGGTTCGCGACGATGGTATTCGAACTTGGTGATCCGAGGGGGTACTTGGCGAATAACGGCTGTTGTGGTACTTGGTGAAATCCTCGGAGATGGACTTGGCGGTCCGGGTACGGGTCTTCGACGGCGGTAGTACTACATATCGTAGTGGAACTTTGTGCAACTAGGGTGTTCGGACTTGCCGGCCTCGTCAACTCGAAAAGGTACTTGGCCTTCTTGGCAATTCCGAAGACGGCGGTAGATGTACTTGGTGTCAATGTGGTCTTCGGGTACTTGATGATTCCGGACGGGGCAACAAAACATAGTCGACCTTGACGTTTTAGTGTTGTAGTGGAATGAACGTCTGTGCTTGCCGGTGTAGGTACTTGCCGAATCCACGAAGACATTCTTGACCTCCCTGGTTGCCGGGTCTTGACGGCGCCAAGAGGGGCAACAAGGCCGACGGGTCAGCAGGGGGTTGAGCTCGTGATGGACGGGGAGAGCAACCTGGAGGCAGCAGGAGCGGTTGATGGCGTGTGCGAGCGGCGTGTGGAGGTGCAAGAAGGCGAAGCCGCAGGCATCCATGGCCTCGGCGAGGGGATCAGACGCGAGGCTCCTGTGGCAGTCATGGCTGCACAAGCTAGCGGACGGAGCTGCAGAAGTCGTCGGGGTCACGCGCAGGGTGGCCTTCGGGAGTGATGCAGGCGCACAAGGAGAGGAGTCCTCCACGTTGGAGGGTTCGCCGGCGCTGGGAGCACGTCCATGGCGAGGACACGAGGGAGAGGGGTGACGCAAGGTGAGGAGAAGCTGAAGGAGTCCGGGAGGGGCTCACCGGCGCTACGCTTGCCGGGGCCAGCGGGCAACGCGAGCGGAGAGGGACGAGGCATGGTGGATGCGGGGCGAAGGCAGGCAGGAGGCGCTGCACAGAGGGACAACGCTCAGCGTCCCCGGCCGCGCGGCGATGTCCTAGCGATGCGGCGGCCTCCTGGTGGTCAAAGGCAGTGGCGGTGGTGGAAGAGAGCAGGGGAAGGGGTCGTGCAGAGGAGTGAGAGGGAGGAGGAGGAGGCGCTGGTGATGGGGATCGAGGGGATGTGGATCGAGGGATGCGGGCACGGACGCTCCTCTCCTGGCGGTGCTGGAGGGAGGAACGAAGGAGGAGGGGTTTGAGGGAGATGGGGTTATCCTGGCGCTAGGTTAAAGGAGGACGAGGGCCGGCCTGGGCTGAGAGGAAAAGAATGGGCTGGCCTCGCTGGGCTTCCTCTTCTCCCACTTGAGTTTTTTTAGCAAAAAAAGAATTAGAGAGAATAAAAGAAAGAGAGGTGTTAGGGAAGGAATTTGGGCAGGAGGACAATTTTCCTGGGCTCTTAAAAATATGAGCAATTTAAATAAAATGGTGAAAGGAGTTTTAGAGAGAATAAAGTTCACACAAAGGAACAAGTTTGAATTTAATTCAAACTTGTATGAATTTATAACCTAACCAAACTGAATCCAAATGGGCTTAAATTTTATAGGATGACCCTACATAATATATATGATTTATGGGCAAAAGATGAACATTTATTTGAGCAATTCTATTTGGAACTCAAATAAATAGAGAAAAGGAAAAGAAAGAAGTGGCATAGGGATTTGAAACTTGGGTGAAACCAAGTTGGAAGTGAGCAAGGGGTTGATGGAAAGATCAAGAGAAGAAAAGAAGTTGCAATGCACATGAGCAACTAAATTAAACAAACACAACAATGTTATGGAGAAGATGCATGATGCAATGTTGAATGCAACAAACCAACAACTCACACGACAAAACTCGGAAAACATGGAAGGCGTCTGAAGCTCCGGTCTTGGGGCATTACAACACTCCACCACTACAAGAGGATCTCGTCCTGAGATCTAGGATGGCACCGAAGGGGAAACAGAAGAAGAATAGAAGAGGTAAAACTAAGTTGCTTCTTTGACAAACGAGTGGAACCAATGAGCCTTGAGAGGTTGAACAAATTGAAAGAAAGAATACAACGAAGATGAACAAAGTTGAAAACACTCCGTTAGAAAAAAAGGAACAAGGAACATTACGGGAACCTTGTAGGTGAAAGACATGAGAAAAGGGTTGCAATGGGCAAGAAGTACATGCAAGCACTCCGGACGAAACAAGATGTACAAGGGATGATAAAGACCAATTGCGACAACACTCCGGTTGGAAATGGACGGTAAATACTAAGAACTTGGCAAAAATGAAAGCACTATGAGACTCTAGTTAGAAGAGGAATGATAGCCACAACACTCCGGTTAAAACAAAATAGAGAAGGAATAAGAATGATATAATTTGGGCAGCACTCCGACTGTAAATGGAAGGAATAGAACATGATCTTGACAAGATGAGAGGATACTTGATGAAATCAACAACACATTATCTTCGGAACTATTGTAATAATGGCACCATGGGTAAGAACGATTTGAGACAGCACTACGGTTGAAAAGGGACGTAAAACTTGATAAGATGAGAGAGCTCGAATGAAAACACGACACTCCGGTTAAATGGATAAGCACGAAAAGAACACGGTCCTCACAATTTGAGATGATGAGTGAAGAGAGCAACATCACAAAGCTTCCAGAACAAAAGAATGGAAGCTAGATTGTTGGGATAAAGGGACGGTGAAGAAAATGACAACTTCTGCCACAAATGAACTTGGAGAACACCCTTCCAAGAAGGTTATAATGGAATTGTTGGAAAAACCAACAACGAAATGCATAAGCTTATAGTGGGCTTATGAAAAACATCTCAAAATTATGAGGTGAAATTCTGCCACTAATGAAAACAATAGATTGGATCGAGGTCAACAAGGAGTCGAGAAGCTTATTTCACTGGGAGGGTAAATGAAGAACTTGGGTCATTTATGAGAACCATAAATAGCAACAATCCATAGGAAAAGCTTTAGGTGACATATAACCCAAGATAACTCCAATGAAGAGATTGATGTGTTGAAAAGATGTCTTGAATGAACTGAAAATGATGGATTTAAGATATGTCACTCTTGAAAACTTGTGAATCATGAAACACGAAGGGAAATTGTCAAGAATGACATAACACCATCTCAAAAGATAAGGTAGAAAAAGAATCTCAATCAACACTTCAAGAAGGAATTAAATCCTTTATGAACCATCATGTAGAGCCTCCATGAAGAACTCCTGCAACAAAAGGATGATCAAATGGAAGGAAAAAGAAGTTGAAAAACACAAGGTGAAGCCTTGCGATGATTTAGATGGAGCTTCGCGATGAAATAATGCAGAAAAACTTGGAACTCCGGAAAAGAAAGATGAAACAAATGAAACCGAGAATTTGATGAACCTCCGAAATAAGGAATTAAATCATTTGGATGAAACAAGAATAAGAATTACATTATGCTTATCCTTCACCAATTTAAATTGATGAGAAGCAACGGATTTGGCATACTACTTATTCTCGTAGAAAGGATTAAGAAAGATATAGCGCAAACTTGAGAAGGTCTTCTACGAACCACTGGTAGGATTGAAAAAAAACAAATGAATTGATATGATAACAAAGGAAAAGCAATCTTGAATGAACCACCGTAAGAATTGAAAAATGAACGAAGAAAAGATAAAGAATACGGGGAAGAATTAGAGAACGAATGAAAATACTTGAGAGAATTTAGATACATGAGAACAAAGAGATCACGAGCTGATTAGAGGATATTTGAGCGATGCACCGGTAAGATTTGAGAACGAGAGCTGAAAGCTGAGAATGAATAAACCCGAAATGATGGCCTCCGGAGAATCAAACTGAAAAGACTCCTGAAATGCTCCGGGTGGGTGAAAAGAATTCTCACAATCGAAAACAATTATGAGAAGATGGCATCAAGCTAGCACCATGAATCTTGAAGAGAATGGAGCAAGATATGGAAGAAAAACTCTTCTTCGGTCTTCAAAATCTAAGAATTATGACGAGAAACACCATCATGAATTATTTAGACACTCCGGAAGAATCAAAAGCGAAGAGGTTGAGCCAAACGATGAAACGAATTTGACCGATCTTGGAGAAAGACATATTACTGATGATAATTCATTATTACCTCCAACTTCGAGAAGAATTTGAGAGTAACTCCGGGAAAATTAGAAGAATCAGGTAAGATCCTGGGAAAAGACCTGTGGGTTAGGGCCCACTCAAAAGATACATCGTTGAACGATTACTTGAAAGGGAGATTGCGCCAGTTGAATTAAGTTGCTTGAATGAGATAACATCCTCAAAAGAACTTGAACGCATTGAGAATGGAAACTTGAATCTTCTGAGATATCTTCAGCACTCCGGAACAATTGAATAACGAGAAATGAAATATTAAGAGGTGCAACGGCATCATAAAACATTTGAAACAAGGAAAAGGATATGATCGACAAAGCTTGAATTGAATTCACCGGAGAAGAAAAAGAACGAAGAATGATGAACTTGAAGCTCCGTTAGCATCTTCCTGAGAATCACCGGATAAGAATATTGATTGAAAAGAATGGAGAGACTTCACATCCATAAGATGGATACTTGATTAACATATCTGAGTCCTCAAAGAAATGAAAGGGTGGGAGGGCAGGAAAACAAAGGCAACTTGGGATGGATGAAACAAACAATGTTGAGAAGACTTGAGTTGATCTTGCGGATGAGAAAAATGATAGGATCATCTTGAAGAGAAAACACGCCGGTTGAGAAGAAATTGAGATGACAACCTCAATGATCAAGAAGGATTAGTATCCACATAGGAATATGAGAACGCCACTTAGAAAAGGTATGGAAACCACATTTGACATTGAAGCAACTTGAATACCACAATCAAAACAAAACAAAAGATTGGCTTGCAAAATAAGCCAAAAACAAACGTATGATAGATCCCATATCGTATGATGTGTCTGTTGGAAAGAATTCCTACGAGCTACTTGAATTCCCACTTATAAACTCCCGAAAGTTTCTGGTTATGCAATCAGGTGTTGGGGATATAGGGGAAGCATAATATCTCACCCAAAACTAGCAAATCCTACATCCAGTTGTATCCATCCTTCAACACATTACCAAGAAACCTTCGGAAATCATTTGCCTCAACCTTCGAAAAGCATCCGTTATACGAGTTATGGCAATACTCCCAAACTCCCGCCCCAGTACTGGGTGGCATCGAGGTTATCTCACCAACAACTGCATAAAGGAGATTTTCGATGTCGGCGAACTCAGGTATTCCAGAACTGCAACGATAAAATTGTGACGACAACACCTTGGAGCTCAACTCCCCGGGACACTGCCACAACCCCTAAACGTCAGGAGGCACCAAGAACAATGTTCTCGTCACAAAACCATCGGAACGATTCCAAGATACCCGCGTGATCCTAAAATTTTTTTAGTAAAATTTGAGAGGAGAGGAGTAAAAAATCTACGTCGGGAGGCCTCACCAAAGCGGCGAAGGGACTGAGGAGTAAAAAGAATCCTACTCTCCGATATATATAATCCTATAAGACTCAAAACATTTTTTCTATACTCAACAACATTAGCGATTCGATCAAGTAGGGGGGCTCCTAAGTCGGGGAAGGCTCTGATTACTAACTTGTAACACCCACGGGTCGGAGGACGAGTTAGAGGCATAACCGCATAGTAGGCATGTCGCAAGAGGGGTAATCTTTACACATCCCATGTACTGAATATGAAAGGGATAAAGAGTTGGCTTACAATCGCCACTTCACGCAATACATAAATATAGCATTACATCATCCAGAATACAATCAAGGTCCGACTACGGAACCAAATAAAGAAAGACAACCCCTAATGCTAGATCCCCAATCGTCCCGACTAGGCTCCACTACTGATCAACGAGAAGCGAAACAAAACAACGATCAAGATCTTCATAGAACTCCCACTTGAGCTCGGCTGCGTCATCTGCACTGTTATCATCGGCACCTGCAACTGTTTGGAAGTATCTGTGAGTCATGGGGACTCAGCAATCTCACACCCTCGTGATCAAGACTATTTAAGCTTATGGGTAGGAAAGGGTAGTGAGGTGGAGCTGCAGCACTAAGAATATATGGAGGCTAACTTACGCAAGTGAGAGCGAGAAGAGAAGCAAAGCTCGGTCGAGAAGCTATAATGATCAAGAAGTGATCCTGAAACTACTTACGTTCAAACATAACTCCAAAGCCGTGTTCACTTCCTGGACTCCGCCGGAAAGACACCATCATGACTACACACGCGGTTGAAGCATTTTAATTAAGTTAAGTGTCAAGTTATCTACAATCGGATATTAACAAATTCTCATCTGCCCATAACCGCGGGCAAGGCTTTCGAAAGTTCAAAACCTTGCAGGGGTGTCCCAACTTAGCCCATCGCAAGCTCTCACGGTCAATGAATGATATTCCTTCTCCCAGGAAGACCCGATCAGACTCGGAATCCCTGTTACAAGACATTTCGACAATGGTAAAACAAGACCAGCAAAGCCGCCCGAATGTGCCAATAAATCCCGATAGGATCTGCACATATCTCGTTCTCAGGGCACACCGGATGAGCAAGACGTCGGGTTAGCATAGACCCTGGTTGCCCAGGGGGCACCGGACATCGCTCAGGTTGGACCAACACTTAGAGAAGCACTGGCCCGGGGGGTTAAAATAAAGATGACCATTGAGTCTGCAGAACCCAAGGGAAAAAGGCTTAGGTGGCAAATGGTAAAACCAAGGTTGGGCCTTGCTGGAGGAGTTTTATTCAAAGCAAGCTGTCAAGGGGTTCCCATTATAACCCAACCGCATAAGGAACGCAAAATCAAGGAACATAACACCGGTATGACGGAAACTAGGGCGGCAAGAGTGGAACAAAACACCAGGCATAAGGCCGAGCCTTCCACCCTTTACCAAGTATATAGTTGCATTAAAGTAAACAGTATATGTAATAATGATATCCCAACAAGCTCCATGTTCCAACAAGGAACAAACTCCATCTTCACCTGCAATTAGCAATGCTATAAGAGGGCTGAGCAAAGCGGTAACATAGCCAAACAACGGTTTGCTAGGAAAGATGGGTTGGAGGCTTGTCATGGCAATATGGGAGGCATGATATAGCAAGTGATAGGTATCGCGGCATAGCAATAGAGCGAGCGACTAGCAAGAAAAGATAGAAGTGATATCAAGGGTATGGTCATCTTGCCTAAGACCCCGCAAGGAAGAAGAACGAGTCTAAGAGGAAGACAAACAGACATAGTCCAACGGATCCTCACAAACGCGACATTATCGGAACTAACCCGAAGAAACAACACCGGAAAGGAGCAAACAACATAGTAAACAACCATCACATAACATGGCATGATGCACAATCAAGTATGATGCATGTCCGGTTTAAAGAGGCATGGCATGGCAAAGTGCAACAAACAATACTACAAATTAAGTGGAGCTCAACATGCAACGGGTTGCATATTGATGGAACACCACATCAATTATTTAGTTCTCTCTCATTTAGGTACTCAACAATATTAAATGTTGTTAAACATGGCAAGAGGAGAAGCATAAATAAATTATCTATTTAGGCAAGTTTAAATGAGGCCGGAACACCAAACAACAATTCCGATAAAACCCCATATGCATTTAGAAAATTAATGCAAACAACAATCTAAAAAATTTAATTGTTGTTATCATGATGCGGATGACATGTGCAAGTTTATGCAATTTTTATTAAAAGTTGACAAGAGAATTATGAAGCATTTGTCACCATGGCGGAAACGAAAGGGGTGCCATGGCAACGATAACGGGAATGGTGCCACGGCAACATTCCGGTTCCGGTAACTTGATTGAGATGCCGGTGCAAAAGAAAATGTGACAGGAGCGTGTCATGCAAGGATGGTGGGATGCTCCCGGATACCGGGTTCCCACGGGTGGACGGCATGGCAACGAGGAGGAACAACTAACTCTCACGGGCAAATACAACAACCAACCATGCATCTCATACAACACAAGCATTCATCCACGGGCGGTCGTTGTCGACGGTTATACCTTCGAAGTGTGCGTTTCGAAGCGGATCGGTTCGTAGAGGAAGTAGTTGTGCTCGCGAACTTGTCGGGTCCACGGCGACGGTAATGAAAACGCATCCGTGGTCTCCGGGCATAGTGGTACTTGGGGTAGTGATACACGGTCCGAAAGCGGTTCACGACGATGGTAGTCGAACTTAGTGATCCGAGGGGGTACTTGACGAATAACGGTTGTCGTGGTACTTGATGAAATCCGCAGAGATGGACTTGGCGGTCCGGGTACGGGTCTTCAATGGCGGTAGTACTACATATCGTGGTGGAACTTGCTGAAACTTGGGTGCTCGGACTTGCCGGCCTCGTCAACTCGAAAAGGTACTTGGCGTTGTTGGCTATTCCGAAGATGGCGGTAGATGTACTTGGTGTCAATGTGGTCTTCGGGGACTTGACGATTCCGGACGGAGCAACAAAACATAGTCGACCTTGACGTTTCAGTGCTGTAGTGGAATGAACGTCCGTGTAGTCTTGCCGGTGTAGGTACTTGTCGAATCCATGAAGACACTCTTGGCCTCCCTGGTTTCCGGGTCTTGACAGCGCCAAGAGGGGCAACAAGGCCGACGGGTCAGCAGGGGGTTGAGCTCGTGATGGACGGGGAGAGCAGCCTGGAGGCAGCAGGAGCGGTTGATGGCGTGTGCGGGCGGCGTGTGGAGGTGCAGGAGGGCGGAGCCGCATGCACCCATGGCCTCGGCGAGGGGATAGACGCGAGGCTCCTGTGGCGGTCATGGCTGCACGAGCTAGTGGACGGAGCTGCAGCAAGTCGTCGGGGTCGCGCAGGGTGGCCTTCGGCACTGATGCAGGGTTTGCAGGCGCGCAAGGAGAGGAGTCCTGCACATTGGAGGGTTCGCCGGCGCTGGGAGCAGGTCCATGGCGAGGACCCGAGGGAGAGGGGCGACGCAAGGTCAGGAGAAGCTGAAGGAGTCCGGGAGGGGCTCGCCGGTGCTACGCCTGCCGGGGCCAGCGGGCAACGCGAGCGGAGAGGGACGAGGCACGGTGGATGCAGGGCGAAGGCAGGCAGGAGGCGCTGCACGGAGGGACAATGCTCGGCGTCCCCGCCGACGAGGCGATCTCCTGGCGATGCGGCAGCCTCCTGGTCATCGAAGGCAGTGGCGGTGGTGGAAGAGAGCAGGGGAAGGGGTCGTGCAGAGGAGCGAGAGGGAGGAGGTGGAGGCGTTGGTGATGGGGATCGAGGGGATGTGGATCGAGGGATGCGGGCACGGACGCTCCTCTCCTGGCGGCGCTGGAGGGAGGAACGAAGGAGGAGGAGGGGGTTCGAGGGAGATGGGGTTCTCCTGGCGCTAGGTTAAAGGAGGAGGAGGGCCGACCTGGTGGGCTGAGAGGAAAAGAATGGGCCGGCCTCGCTGGGCTTCCTCTTCTCCCACTTGAGTTTTTTTAGCAAAAAAAAGAATTAGAGAGAATAAAAGAAAGAGAGGTGTTAGGGAAGGAATTTGGCCAGGAGGACAATTTTCCCGGGCTCATAAAAATATGAGGAATTTAAATAAAATGGTGAAAGGAATTTTAGAGAGAATAAAGTTCACACAAAGGAACAAGTTTGAATTAAATTCAAACTTGTATGAATTTATAACCTAACCAAACTGAATCCAAATGGGCTTAAATTTTATAGGATGACCCTACATAATATATATGATTTATGGGCAAAAGATGAACATTTATTTGAGCAATTCTATTTGCGACTCAAATAAATAGAGAAAAGGGAAAGAAAGAAGTGGCATAGGGATTTGAAACTTGAGTGAAACCAAGTTGGAAGTGAGCAAGGGGTTGAGGGAAAGATCAAGAGAAGAAAAGAAGTTGCAATGCACATGAGCAACTAAATTAAACAAACACAACAATGGTATGGAGAAGATGCATGATGCAATGCACATGATGCAATGATGAATGCAACAAACCAACAACTCACACGATGAAACTCGGAAAACATGGAAGGCGTCTGAAGCTCCGGTCTTGGGGCGTTACACCCAAGTAACCTTATGAACAAGTAATAAAGACTCAAATGCTTGTGAAATGAAATGATAGAGGCACCAGCTTACCAGGGATGTCATCTTTATTATAATGATCATAATATATACATTGATGAAAGTATGTACAACACAAGAGCCGGTGGCTCAAGTGTAATGAGGCCGAAGATGAGCGATGTTCCAAGGTTGGTGGGTCTTCTCCTCCGATGTGCGTGAGTCTTTGTGTTATCAAATATCAATAAGGTAGTATGACCCGTTGTTCAGGTTCTTGCTAACGACAAATGGCCCCTCCCAAGGTGGGGATAACTTATGCATATCTGTTTGATCCTGGATCAACCGGAGCACCAAATCGCCTTCTTGAAAGGTCCGGGTTTTAACCCGGCGGCTATGATAACGACGCAGATCCTACTGGTATATTGCCGAACGAGCTGCCGCAAGGTCACGCTCCTCATCCAACATATCAAGAGCATCCTGACATGCTTTTTCATTAACAGCCTCAACATAAGCCGCCGCCCGGGGCGAGTCATGACGGATATCGCTTGGAAGAACCGCCTCTGCCCCGTAGACCATGAAGAAGGGCGTGTAACATGTTGATTTGTTGGGGGTGGTGTTCATGCTCCAAAGTACCAAGGGTAACTCCTCAACCCAACAACCCTGCATCCTCTGCAAAGGGACCATAAGCTGGGGTTTTATCCCTTTTAAGATTTCTTGATTGGCCCTTTCAGCTTGACCATTGGACTGGGGGTGAGCCACTGATGAAACGCCAAGATGAATATGCTCTCGTTGACAAAATTCTTTCATAGCACCCTTAGACAGGTTAGTACCATTATCAGTGATGATACTGTGAGGGTAGCCCAAAAGGAAGATCACCTTCTTAATGAATTGAACTGCCATTGCTGCATCATACTTACTAACCGACTCTGCCTCAACCCACATGGTAAATTTATCAACTGCCACCAAGAGATGAGTCTTTTTGTCTTTAGACCTTTTGAAAGGCCCAATCATATCCAACCCCCAGACTGCAAACGGCCAAGTAAAATCATCCTCAATTCTTGAGCCGGCACATGAGCTCGCCTAGAAAATTTATGACAACCATCACACTTGCTAACCAGATGTTCTGCATCAGCATGAGCCGTCAACCAATAAAATCCATGACGAAAAGCTTTAGACACAAGAGATTTAGAACTGGCGTGATGGACATAATCTCCTTCATGAATCTCCCTTAGAATCTCATGACCCTCTTCAAGAGAAACACAGCGCTGGAATACGCCTATGACACTGCATCGGTGTAACTCGCCATTGACAATAGTCATAGACTTAGACCGTCGGGTTATCTGCCTGGCCAAAGTTTCATCCTCAGGTAACACTCCCCGGGTCATATAAGCCAGATAAGGAACTATCCAATCAGGGATGGCATGAAGAGCCGCAACCAATTGTGCCTCCAGGTCAGGAACAACAAGATCTTATTTGGAAGGCAACTTAATTGGAGGACTATTCAACACGTCAAGAAAAACATTAGGGGGTACCGGCTTACGTTGTGACCCAAGATGGCTCAGAGCATTAGCCGCCTCGTTTTTCCTTCGATCCAGATGCTCCACCTGATTACCTTTGAAATGACCAGGAATATTATCAACCGCCCGACAATAAGCTGCCATGAGTGGGTCTTTAGAATCCCAAGTGCCCAAAACCTACTGAGCCACCAAATCTGAGTTGCCAAAGCACCTGACCCGGCTTAGAATCATCTCTTTGGCCACCTTCAGGCCATGAAGCAAGGCCTCATACTCATATGCATTATTGGTGCAAGGAAACATAAGCCTTAAAACATAACAAAAAATTTCACCTCGTGGAGAAGTCAAAATAACTCCAACCCCTGAGCCTTCCAATTGCCTGGACCCATCAAAATGAATAGTCCAATACATATTATCAGGCTTCTCCTTAGGCATCTGCAACTCTGTCCAGTCATTGATGAAATCCACAAGAGCTTGAGACTTGATAGCTATCCTTGGCATATATTTCAAACCATGGGGTCCCAGCTCAATGGCCCACTTGGCCACTCGGCCCGTGGCTTCTCTGTTTTGAATAATATCTCCTAAAGGAGCATAGCTGACCACTATAATGGGATGATCAAGAAAATAATGCTTCAACTTGCGACTGGCCATTAACACCCCATATACTAGCTTATGCCAATGAGGGTATTGATATGTCTCCAACGTATCTATAATTTTTGATTGCTCCATGCTATATTATCTTCTGTTTTGGACATTATTGGGCTTTATTATCCACTTTTATATTATTTTTGGGACTAACCTATTAACCGGAGGCCCATCCCAGAATTGCTATTTTTTGCCTATTTTAGGGTTTCGAAGAAAAGGAATATATAACGGAGTCCAAACGGAATGAAACCTTCGGGAACATGATTTTTGGAACGAACAAGACCCAGGAGACTTGGACCCTACGTCAAGCAACCAACAGGGAGGCTACGAGGTAGGGGGGCACGCCTACCCACCCCCCCCCAAGGCGCGCCCTCCACCCTCGTGGCCCCCCTGTTGCTCCACCGACGTACTTCTTCCTCCTATATATACCTACGTACCCCAAACGATCAGATACGGAGCCAAAACCCTAATTCCAACGCCGTAACTTTCTGTATCCATGAGATCCCATCTTGGGGCTTGTTATGGAGCTCCGCCGAAGGCGGCATCGATCACAGAGGGCTTCTACATCAACACCATAGCCTCTCTGATGAAGTGTGAGTAGTTTACCTCAGACCTTTGGGTCCATAGTTATTAGCTAGATGGCTTCTTCTCTCTTTTTGGATCTCAATACAAAGTTCTCCCCCTCTCTTGTGGAGATCTATTCGATGTAATCTTGTTTTTGCGGTGTGTTTGTTGAGACCGATGATTTGTGGATTTATGATCAAGTTTATCCATGAACAATATTTGGATCTTCTCTGAATTCTTTTATGTATGATTGGTTATATTTGCAAGTCTCTTCGAATTATCAGTTTGGTTTGGCCTATTAGATTGATCTTTCTTGCAATCGGAGAAATGCTTAGCTTTGGGTTCAATCTTGCAGTGTCCTTTCCCAGTGACAGTAGGGGCAGCAAGGCACGTATTGTATTGTTTCCATCGAGGATAACAAGATGGTTTTTTATCATATTGCATTAATTTATCCCTCTACATCATGTCATCTTGCTTAAGGCGTTACTATGTTCTTATGAACTTAATACTCTAGATGCATGCTGGATAGCGGTCGATGTGTGGAGTAATAGTAGTAGAACCAGACAGGAGTCGGTCTACTTGTCTCAGACGTGATGCCTATATACATGATCATACCTAGATATTCTCATAACTATGCTCAATTCTGTCAATTGCTCAACAGTAATTTGTTCACCCACCATAAAATACTTATGCTCTTGAGAGAAGTCACTAATGAAACCTATGGCCCCCGGGTCTATCTTCATCATATTAAATCTTCCAATACTTAGTTATTTTCATTGCTTTTATTTTACTTTGCATCTTTATCATAAAAATACCAAAAATATTATCTTATCATATCTATCATATCTCACTCTCGTAAGTGACCGTGAAGGGATTGACAACCCCTTATCGCGTTGGTTGCGAGGATTTATTTGTTTTGTATAGGTGCGAGGGACTCGGGCATAGCCTCCTATTGGATTGACACCTTGGTTCTCAAAAACCGAGGGAAATACTTACGCTACTTTGTTGCACCACCCTTTCCTCTTCAATGGAAAACCAACGCAAGTGCTCAAGAGGTAGCAAGAAGGATTTCTGGCATCGTTGCCGGGGAGGTCTACGCAAAAGTCAAACATACCAAGTACCCATCACAAACCCTTATCTCCCTCATTACATTATTTGCCATTTGCCTCTAGTTTTCCTCTCCCCCACTTCACCATTGCCGTTTTATTCGCCCTCTCTCTATCCTCCCTCGGTTTCTCTATTTGCCTCTTTTTTCCCGTTCCTCGTTTGCTTGTGTGTTGGATTGCTTGCTTGTCTCGATGGCTCTTCCCCGATTTGGTGATCTTCACCTTAAAAGGATAGAAGAAATCGAAAGCAACATTAGGAGTTTTATGGTCTTGCAATTTGAGTATAATAGTTTCTTTAGAAACGAGCTTAAAGAACAAAAAAGCTTTATGAGTTATATGAATAAAGAGCTCGATGATATGTCTAAAGAATTTGATGGTTTGAGATCCCAAATTGCTTGTCTTGAGAAGTTAATCGCTGAAGTTTCGGATAAGAAGGCTACCTTAGTTAATAAGATGACCGCAAAACCGGAAGACCATGATAATAAAGATGAAGATCTAAAAGTTATTGATGTGTCCCCTACTAAATCTTTGTTTTGCAATATGAATCTTGATAATGATGGGACTGAATATGATCCACCTTTACCTAGAAGGCGTTCCAAAAATTCGGAGTTTTTAGATCTTGATGCTAAATTTGATAAAAGTGGGATTGAAGAGATCAAAACTCTTGATGTTAATGAACCTACTATTTTGTATTTCAAGGAATTTAATTATGATAATTGCTCTTTGATAGATTGCATTTCCTTGTTACAATCCGTGCTAAATTCTCCTCATGCTTATAGTCAAAATAGAGCTTGTACCAAACATATCGTTGATGCTTTGATGCAATCTTATGAAGAAAAACTTAAGTTGGAAGTTTCTATCCCTAGAAAACTTTATGATGAGTGGGAACCAACTATTAAAATTAAAATTAAAGATCATGAATGCTATGCTTTGTGTGATTTGGGTGCTAGTGTTTCCACGATTCCAAAGACTTTGTGTGATTTGTTAGGTTTCCATGATTTTGATGATTGCTCTCTAAACTTGCACCTTGCGGATTCCACTATTAAGAAACCTATGGGAAGAATTAATGATGTTCTTATTGTTGCAAATAGGAATTATGTGCCCGTAGATTTTATCGTTCTTGATATAGATTGCAATCCTTCATGTCCTATTATTCTTGGTAGACCTTTCCTTAGAACGATTGGTGCAATTATTGATATGAAGGAAGGAAATATTAGATTCCAATTTCCGTTAAGGAAAGGCATGGAACACTTTCCTAGAAAGAAAATTAAATTACCTTATGAATCTATTATGAGAGCCACTTATGGATTGCCTACCAAAGATGGCAATACCTAGATCTATCCTTGCTTTTTATGCCTAGCTAGGGGCGTTAAACGATAGCGCTTGTTGGGAGGCAACCCAATTTTATTTTTATTCCTTGCTTTTTGCTCCTGTTTAGTAATAAATAATTTATCTAGCCTCTGTTTTGGTTGTGTTTTTTTGTGTTCAATTGTGTTTGTGCCAAGTAAAACCCTTGGGAAGACTTGGGGAAAGTCTTGTTAATCTTGTTGTAAAAAACAGAAACTTTAGCGCTCACGAGAACTGCTGCCATTTTTATTTGGAAAGTGATATTTAGTTAATTATTTTTTATATGATTAATAGATAAATTCCTCACGTCCATAAATTTATTTTAGAATCTTTGAGGTTCCATATCTTGCGCTAGCTACAGATTACTATAGACTGTTCAATTTTTGACAGATTCTGTTTTTCGTGTGTTCTTTGCTTATTTTGATGAATCTATGGCTAGTAAAAGAGTTTATAAACCATAGAGAAGTTGTAATACAGTAGGTTTAACACCAATATAAATAAAGAATGAGTTCATTACAGTACCTTGAAGTGGTCTTTTGTTTACTTTCGCTAACGGAGCTCACGAGATTTTCTACTTTAAGTTTTGTGTTGTGAAGTTTTTAAGTTTTGGGTAAAGATTTGATGGATTATGGAACAAGCAGTGGCAAGAGCCTAATCTTGGGGATTCCCATGGCACCCCAAAGATAATCTAAGGACACCTAAAAGCCAAAGCTTGGGGATGCCCCGGAAGGCATCCCCTCTTTCGTCTACTTCTATCGGTAACTTTACTTGGAGCTATATTTTTATTCACCACATGATATGTGTTTTGCTTGGAGCGTCTTGTATGATTTAAGTCTTTACTTTTTAGTTACCACAATCATCCTTTTTGTACACACCTTTTGAGAGAGACACACATGATTCGGATATTATTAGAATACTCTATGTGCTTCACTTATATCTTTTGAGTTATATAGCTTTGCTCTAGTGCTTCACTTATATCTTTTAGAGCGCGGTGGTGGATTTGTTTTATAGAAACTATTGATCTCTCATGCTTCACTTAGATTATTTTGAGGGTCTTAAATAGCATGGTAATTTTCTTAAATAATCCTAATATGCTAGGTATACAAGATTAATAATAAAATTCTCTTATGAGTGTGTTGAATACTAAGAGAAGTTTGATACTTGATAATTGTTTTGAGATATGGAGATGGTGATATTAGAGTCATGATAGTTGAGTAGTTGTCAATTTGAAAAATACTTGTGTTAAAGTTTGTGATTCCCGTAGCATGCACGTATGGTGAACTGTTATGTGATGAAGTCGGAGCATGATTTATTTATTGATTGTCTTATGAGTGGCGGTCGAGGACGAGCGATGGTCTTTTCCTACCAATCTATCCCCCTAGGAGCTGCGCGTAATACTTTGCTTTGATAACTTGTAGATTTTTGCAATAAGTATATGAGTTCTTTATGACTAATGTTGAGTCCATGGATCATACGCACTCTCACCCTTCCACCTTTGCTATCCTCTCTAATACCGCGCACCTTTCATCGGTATCATACACCCACCATATACCTTCCTCAAAAAAGCCACCATACCTACCTATCATGGCATTTCCATAGCCATTCCGAGATATATTGCCATGCAACTTTCCACCGTTCCTTTTACTATGGCACGCTCCATCATTGTCATATTGCTTTGCATGATCATGTAGTTGACACTGTATTTGTGGCAAAGCCACCGTTCATAATTCTTTCATACATGTCACTCATGAGTCATTGCATATCCCGGTACATCGCCGGAGGCATTCACATAGAGTCATATTTTGTTCTAAGTATCGGTTGTAATTCTTGAGTTGTAAGAAAATAAAAGTGTGATGATCATCATTATTAGAGCATTGTCCCAAGTGAGGAAAGGATGATGGAGACTATGATTCCCCCACAAGTCGGGATGAGACTCCGGACGAAAAAAAGAGAGGCCATAAAAAAAGAGAAGGCCCAAATAAAAAATATGAGAGAAAAAGATAGAAGGGACAATGCTACTGTGCTTTTACCACACTTGTGCTTCAAAGTAGCACCATGATCTTCATGATAGAGAGTCTCCTTTGTTATCACTTTCATATACTAGTGGGAATTTTCATTATAGAACTTGGCTTGTATATTCCAATGATGGGCTTCCTCAAAATGCCCTAGGTCTTCGTGAGCAAGCAAGTTGGATGCACACCCACTTAGTTCTTTTTGAGCTTTCATATACTTATAGCTCTAGTGCATCCGTTGCATGGCAATCCCTACTCACTCACACTGATATCTATTGATGGGCATCTCCATAGCCCGTTGATATGCCTAGTTGATGTGAGACTATCTTCTCCTTTTTGTCTCCTCCACAACCACCATTCTATTCCACCTAAAGTGCTATGTCCATGGCTCACGCTCATGTATTGCGTGAAGATTGAAAAAGTTTGAGAATGTCAAAAGTATGAAACAATTGCTTGGCTTGTCATCGGGGTTGTGCATGATTTAAATACTTTGTGTGGTGAAGATAGAGCATAGCCAGACTATATGATTTCGTAGGGATAACTTTCTGTGGCCATGTTATTTTGAGAAGACATAATTGCTTAGTTAGTATGCTTGAAGTATTATTATTTTGATGTCAATATTAAACTTTTGTCTTGAATCTTTCGGATCTGAATATTCATACCACAATTAAGAAGAATTACATTGAAATTATGCCAAGTAGCATTCCACATCAAAAATTCTGTTTTTATCATTTACCTACTCGAGGACGAGCAGGAATTAAGCTTGGGGATGCTTGATACGTCTCCAACGTATCTATAATTTTTGATTGCTCCATGCTATATTATCTTCTGTTTTGGACATTATTGGGCTTTATTATCCACTTTTATATTATTTTTGGGACTAACCTATTAACCGGAGGCCCAGCCCAGAATTGTTGTTTTTTTGCCTATTTTAGGGTTTCGAAGAAAAGGAATATCAAACGGAGTCCAAACGGAATGAAACCTTCGGGAACGTGATTTTTGGAACGAACAAGATCCAGGAGACTTGGACCCTACGTCAAGCAACCAACAAGGAGGCCACGAGGTAGGGGGCGCGCCTACCCCCCCCCCCCCCAGGCGCGCCCTCCACCCTCGTGGGCCCCCTGTTGCTCCACCGACGTACTTCTTCCTCCTATATATACCTACATACCCCCAAACGATCAGATACGGAGCCAAAACCCTAATTCCACGGCCATAACTTTCTGTATCCACGAGATCCCATCTTGGGGCCTGTTCCGGAGCTCCGCCAGAGGGGGCATGATCACGAAGGGCTTCTACATCAACACCATAGCCTCTCCGATGAAGTGTGATTAGTTTACCTCAGACCTTTGGGTCCATAGTTATTAGCTAGATGGCTTCTTCTCTCTTTTTGGATCTCAATACAAAGTTTTCCCCCTCTCTTATGGAGATCTATTCGATGTAATCTTCTTTTTGCGGTGTGTTTGTTGAGATCGATGAATTGTGGGTTTATGATCAAGTTTATCCATGAACAATATTTGAATCTTCTCTGAATTCTTTTATGTGTGATTGGTTATCTTTGCAAGTCTCTTCGAATTATCAGTTTGGTTTGGCCTACTAGATTGATCTTTCTTGCAATGGGAGAAGTGCTTAGCTTTGGGTTCAATCTTGCAGTGTCCTTTCCCAGTGACAGTAGGGGCAGCAAGGCACGTGCTGTATTGTTTCCATCGAGGATAACAAGATGGGGTTTTATCATATTGCATGAATTTATCCCTCTACATCATGTCATCTTGCTTAAGGCATTACTCTGTTCTTATGAACTTAATACTCTAGATGCATGCTGGATAGCGGTCGATGTGTGGAGTAATAGTAGTAGATGCAGGCAGGAGTCGGTCTACTTGTCTCGGACGTGATGCCTATATACATGATCATACCTAGATATTCTCATAACTATGCTCAATTCTGTCAATTGCTCAACAGTAATTTGTTCACCCACCGTAAATTACTTATGCTCTTGAGAGAAGCCACTAGTGAAACCTATGGCCCTCGGGTCTATCTTCATCATATTAAATCTTCCAATACTTAGTTATTTTCATTGCTTTTATTTTACTTTGCATCTTTATCAAAAAAATACCAAAAATATTATCTTATCATATCTATCAGATCTCACTCTCGTAAGTGACCGTGAAGGGATTGACAACCCCTTATCGCGTTGGTTGCGAGAATTTATTTGTTTATTGTAGGTGCGAGGGACTCGCGCATAGCCTCCTACTAGATTGATACCTTGGTTCTCAAAAACTAAGGGAAATACTTACGCTACTTTGCTGCATCACCCTTTCCTCTTCAAGGGAAAACCAACGCAAGTGCTCAATAGGTAGCAGGTATCTCTGCTTAGACTCAATTAAGACCTCACTGACATAATAAGTCGGCCTTTGGACCGGATATTCCTTACCCGACTCTTTTCCTTCCACTACAACCGCCACACTGACGGCTCTGCTGTTAGCCACCACATATAAGAGCAAAGCTTCCTTCTCAATAGGAGGTGCAAGAATCGGCGGCTCAGTTAGCTGCTTTTAAGTGCTTCAAACGCCTTATTAGCATCATCACTCCAAACAAAATGATATGTTTCCTTCATCATCTGGTACAAAGGGATAGCCTTCTCTCCCAGGCGGCTTATAAACTAGCTTAAAGCTGCAATACGACCCGCCAAACGCTAGACATCATTAACGCACGCCAGCTTAGCCAATGAAGTGATAGCCTTGATTTGCTCTGGGTTAGCTTCAATACCTCTCTCAGAGACCAGAAAATCCAAGAGATTGCCTTCAGGCACAACAAAAACACATTTGGCCGGGTTAAGCATCATCTTGTAGACCCGGAGATTATCAAAGGTCTCTTTCAAATCATCCAACAAAGTCTCCTTCTTTCTAGACTTCACGACAATGTCATCCACATAAGCATGAACATTATGTACAATCTGGTGATGGAGATAGTTTTGGACACAACGCTGGTAAGTCGACCGGGCACTCTTGAGCCCGAAAGGCATAGATACATAGCAAAAAGCTCTGAAGGGAATGATGAAAGTCGTCTTCTCTTGGTCTTTAACTGCCATCTTGATCTGATGATAACCAGAATAAGCATCCAAAAAACTCAAACGCTCGCAACCCGCCGTAAAATCAATGATCTGATCAATACGGGGAAGAGCAAAAGGATCAGCTGGACAAGCTTTATTAAGATCTATGTAATCCACACACATGCGCCAAGTGCCATTTTTCTTAAGTACTAGCACCGGGTTAGCCAATCACTCAGGGTGAAAAACTTCAATGATGAACCCGGCGGCTAAGAGTCGGGCCACCTCTTCTCCTATTGCTTTGCGTCTCTCCTTGTTAAAATGATGAAGGAATTGTTTGGCCAGCTTAAACTTGGGATCAATATTGAGAGTGTGCTTAGCAAGTTCTCTTGGTACACTCGGCATGTCTAAAGGCTTCCATGCAAAGATGTCCCGGTTCTCACGGATGAACTCAATGAGTGCGCTTTCCTATTTCAGATCCATATTGGCACTGATGGTGAACTACTGGGAGGAGTCGCCAGGGACAAAGTCAACCTGCTTGGTATCATCCGCTGGTTTAAACTTCAACAGAGGATCATGCTTTGTGGTTGGCTTCTTCAATGGAGTCATATCAGCCGGGTCAACATTGCCCTTATAAAACTTAAGTTCCTCGGTGGCACATGCAGACTCAGCGTAAGCAACATCACCTTCTTCACATTCCAAGGCTATATTCCTTTCACCATGTACCGTGATGCTACCTTTGCAACCCGGCATTTTAAGCTGCAAATACACATAACACGGCCGCGCCATGAACTTGGTGTAAGCCGGCTGTCCAAATAGAGCATGATAGGGGCTTTTGATTTTAACCACTTCAAAGTTCAATGCCTCATCTCTGTAGTCGTGTTCATTGCCAAAAGCCACTTCCAAGGCTATCTTACGCACTGGATAAGCCGACTTGCCAGGCACCACTCCATGAAAGACTATAGAGGACGGCTTAAGATCTTTTCCAATCAAATTCATCCGATGAAAAGTATCATAATAAAGGAAATTGATACTACTGCCTCCATCCATGTAACACCCACGATGCGGCTATATCTCCCACGTGTCGAGGCACGACTTAAAGGCATAACCACATGGTGGTTTAGTCGCAAGTGGGGTAATCTTCACACAATCCCATGTACTGAATAAGAAAGGGATAAAGAGTTGGCTTACAATCGCCACTTCACACAAATAACAATTTAAACTTACATCATCCAGAGTACAATCAAAAGTCCTATTATGAAACCAAAATAAAGGAAGACAACCCCAAATGGTAGATCCCCGATCGCCCCAACTGGGCTCCACTACTGATCCTCCGGAAAAGTTACATAACAACGACCAAGATCTTCGTCGAGCTCCCACTTGAGCTCGGTTGTGTCACCTGCACTGGTATCACCGGCACCTGCAACTGTTTTGGAAGTAACCGTGAGTCACAAGGACTCGGCAATCTCACACTCGCGAGATCAAGACTATTTAAGCTTATGGGTAGGGTAAGGTGATGAGGTGGAGCTGCAGCAAGCACTAAGCAAGTATGGTGGCTAACATACGCAAATAAGAGCGAGAAGAGAAGCAACGCAATGATCGAGAAGCTAGAAGTGATAAAGAAGTGATCCTGAAACTACTTACGTTCAAGCATAACACAAGACCGTGTTCACTTCCCGGACTCCGCCGGAAAGAGACCATCACGGCTACACACGCAGTTGATGCATTTTAATTTAAGTCAAGTGTCAAGTTCTCTACAACCGAACATTACCAAATTCCCATCTGCCACATAACCGTGGGCACGGCTTTCGAAAGTTTAAACCCTGCAGGGGTGTCCCAACTTAGCCCATCACAAGCTCACGATCCGTGGAGACAATCCTCCATCGCGGGACACCCGATCAGACTCAGAATCCCGGTGCACAAGACATTTCGACAATGCTAAAACAAGACCAGACAGACCGCCTGAATGTGCCGACAAACCCCGATAGGAGTTGCACATATCTCATTCTCAGGGCCCACCGGATGAGCACTCCGTACAACTAAAACCAGCCATCAAGTTTCCCCGAGGTGGCGCTGCAAAGGACTCTAGTTCGGACCAACACCCATAGGAGCACTGGCCCGGGGGGTTTAAAATAAAGATGACCCTCGGGCTCGCGAAAACCCAAGGGAAAGTTATAGGTTGTTAGGCAAATGTAAAACCAAGGTTGGGCCTTGCTGGAGGAGTTTTAGTCAATGCAAACTATCAAGAGGGTCCCATACCCCTCATCGTGTTAGGGACGCAAAATCAAGGAACATAACACCGACATGACGGAAACTAGGGCGGCAAGATTGGAACAAAACACCAGGCATAAGGCCGAGCCTTCCACCCTTTGCCAAGTATATAGATGCATTAATTAAATAATAGATATAGTGATATCCCAACAAATCCATGTTCCAACAGGAAACTACATGCACGACACCTGCAAGTAGCAATGCTATAAGAGGGGCTGAGCAAAAGCAGTAACCTAGCCAAACAACAGTTTGCTAGGATGGTTGAAAAATGTTAGAGGCTAACATGGCAATTTGGGAGGCTTGAAAAACAAGTGGTAGGTAGCGCGACATAACGATAGAGCGAAAAACTAGCAAGCAAAGATAGAAGTGATTTCGAGGGTAATGGTCATCTTGCCTAAAATCCCGCAAGGAAGAAGAACGAGTCCATGAAGAAGACAAACGGACGTAGTCGAATGAATCCTCACAAACGCGACATTGCCGGAAACTAACAAGAAGCAACTCCGGAAAGGAGCAAACAACATTGTAAACAACCATCACTTAAATGTGGCATGATGCACAATCAAGTATGATGCATGTCCGATTTAATGAGGCATGGCATGGCAAAGTGCAACAACCAATACTAGAAATTAAGTGGAGCTCAATATGCAACGAGTTGCCTATTGGCGAAACACCACAAGACTTATTTAGTTCTCTCTTGGTTATGTACTCGTCAATATTAAATGTTGTTAAACATGGCAAGAAGTGAAACATATATAAACTAACTATTTAGGCAAGTTTAAATGAGGCCAGAAATAACAAACAACAAATCCGAAAAATCCTCATGTGCATATTTTGGATTTGCTACTGTTCTTCCCTAAACCATATTTTAGAGTTGTTAAACATGTAACATGAGTGCACCATGTTAAACTAGGCATTATTCTACCCCATTTACATATAAAGTTTATTTAAAACCGAGCTACGATTAATTAGTTATGAAATAAAGCATTTTAACACGGCAATATGCAAATTAAATGCAAACAACATTTTAAACATTTTAAACATGGATGAGAGTTGGATATTATGAAACTAGATGAAATTCTAAACATTCTACATATATAATGTTTTTACAAATGATGCACGTTTATTTAGTTATTAAATGTATGAATAGTAAGGTTTTTTCTACAAAACTGTACATCCTGGGATAATTGGGAAAATTCGTTGAGCAGAAGAGAAAAAAAAGAATACTGGGCCGGATTGAGAAGCACAGTGTAGATCACTGGCGGATTAGGCCCAAGCGCGTGGGTGACAGCGTTGAAAAAGGAAAACAGAGGAAAATGCGAGGAGCCTGGGACTCGATCCCAGGAACTCCTGCACAGAGCAAGGAATTCTGACCAGTCTGGCTACTACTGAATTCGTGAAGAATCACAGTGGTAATGCTAAATGGACTATAAATGCCAGAACGGATCTAGGAAAAGAAAGAAGTTTCAGTTACGAAGGAAGTTGCTCACAGCGGGGGAAATAACAAGGCCGGCACCCATGGCGGCAGGGAACTTGGCGCGGCGACGGTGAACTGGGGTCGCCGGGATCCGAAGCGGCGGGGTCGATCTCGGCCAGATCGATTCAAAACGAGGCATGGAAGCCGGGGTGCTGCGGAAGAGGCCTGGCAGTGGGGATGTGCTCCAGCGAGCTGTGGTGGATCGAGGTGGTCCACCTGGCGGGGACGAGGAAGATCGGGCGGTTCTGGTGGTGGAGACGAGGTCCTGTACGCCGGTGATGGTACTCTGGTGGTCGGGCGGACGAGGCCTCGGGTGCTCGCGGCGCTTGTCCTCCTCTGCACTGCTTCGATGCAGAGAAACCAGAGGCAGAGGCGAGGTGGGCATGGCGCGGCAGAGCTCGGGCCCTGGGATGCTGGCGAGGTGGCCATCCGGGCGAGAAGACGAGCACGGGGGGTGGCCGGAGGACGCGGACCGGGGCCCTTAGCAGGGAAGCGGCGGCCAGCTCCTGGTGGTTGTGGTCGACGCCTTGGTCCCGGCAGGTTGGCGCGCGAGCCGGCGAGGAACTCTGGCGATGGGTGACTGACGGGGCGAGCGCCAGCAATGGGTAGAGGGAGGCGGATCGGGTGGAGCTCAACTCCGGCGAGCTACTGCTCGTTGTCGGCCGGACAGAGACGGGTCGAGGGCGGCGGCGCTCCTGAGAGGCCGGCGCAGGAGAGCTCCATCTTGGCGGCGCGGGAGTGCGCGGACAAAGGCGGCTGCGAGGACTCGGTGATGTTGGTCTTCGGGAAGGACAAACGGGAGGCACGGGAGCTTGGCTCCATGGAAGTGCTCGAGAGGGAGGGGATCCAGGTGCGGTTCCTGCCGATCCAAAAAGTGAGGGAGGCTGCGGCTTTGCTGTGGTTGGGCGGCAACGGAAAACAAGAGAGGCACGGGAGGATGGTGGTTGGTTGTGGGTGATCCCGAAGGGGATTGAGCGGGTGGCGGCGCGATGGGACAAGAAGCCTAGGTTTTAGGGTTAGGCAAGTAGGTCTATATATACGAAAGGGGGTGATTTGGATCATCCTATCGCGATTGGGCGGTCCGGAATAAATGGGTTAGGGAGTCTAAATAAAAAAAAGGAGATATTTTATAGATGTTTGGGGATGATCCGGACCCATCGGTAACGACAACCCGATTCGGGTCCAGGAAAGTTTCGGACGCGCACGCGAGGGGTTGGTTGGAACTTGTGGGCTGTGCAGAAGGCCTCGGCCTGAGAGGAGAGAAGAGAGAGAGGCCCGATAGCAGTTTTCGGAGTCCGAAAACGTCTGACGTTAGACCGGCAGCGGTGCCGCTATAGTTATCCGTTGGGGCATCAAACAGACTCCGAATGCAATGAAACTTGGCAGGCGGTCTACCCACAACATAACAACACTGTGTGGCAACTTTCAACCCATTCAGAGAACATTTTCCAGCCACTTATAAAATAATATTTCGGAGGTGCCGCGGGCGCGTGCGAGTGTGCCTGGACTCAAAACGCACAACGGAGAGAATTGAGGAAACCCGGACGGATGCAAGTTTTGAAAACATGATGATGCAATGCACATGACACTACAAAAAAAGACACATCCGTGACATTTTGGGCCGAACGAAATTTTTTTCTGTCATACATATGACACTTCTATGACGATAATTGTGACAAAACCCGGTATCATCATAGATGTGGTGGGCTCCTATTTCTATGACAAAAAATCATGATAGAAAATGGGCTTTTCGTCCTGGGTGGGCTGGAGACGCAGCTGCATGACATTCTTTGGGCCGTCCATGACGGAAAAAACCGTGGTAGAAGCGAGGGCGAGGAAAATTTCGGGGAGTTCCCGGTTACGATGGGAGGTCGAGGTCCAAGCGATGCGTGTTTCTCTCGTACACGTACGCGCGTGTGTGCGAGGCGTTGGCTGATACGTCTCCGTCGTATCTATAATTTTTGATTGTTCCATGCCAATATTATTCAACTTTCATATACTTTTTGGTAACTTTTTATATTATTTTTGGGACTAACATATTGATCCAGTGCCCAGTGCCAGTTCCTGTCTGTTTCATGTTTTTGGTTTCGCAGATTATCCGTATCAAACGGAGTCCAAACGCGATAAAAACGGACGGAGCTTATTTTTGCAAAATATGGAAAATTCGGAAGGAAAATCAACGCGAACCAGTACCCAAGGTGGTCACGAGGCAGGGGGCGCCCCCCCTAGGGCGTGCCCCCTACCCTTGTGATCCCACCGTAAGGCGGTTGACGCTCTTCTTTTGCCGCAAGAAAGCTAATATTCGGAAAAAAATCACGGCGAAGGTTTCAGGCCAATCGGAGTTACGGATCTCCATATATATACGAAACGGTGAAATAGAGGCAGAACAGAACGCAGAACCAGAGAGAAACAGAGAGATAGATCCAATCTCGGAGGGGCTCTCGCCCCTCCCATGCCATGGAGGCCAAGGACCAGAGGGGAAACCCTTCTCCCATCTAGGGAGGAGGTCAAGGAAGAAGAGGAAGAAGGGGGCCCCTCTCCCCCTCTCCTCCGGTGACGCCGGAACGCCGCCGTGGCCATCATCATCATCACCGTGATCTTCACCAACACCTCCGCCATCTTCACCAACATCTCCATCACCTCCCCCCCTCTTTCTACAGCGGTCCACTCTCCCGCAACCCGTTGTACCCTCTACTTAAACATGATGCTTTATGCTTCATATTATTATCCGATGATGTGTTGCCATCCTATGATGTCTGAGTAGATTTTCGTTGTCCTATCGGTGGTTGATCAATTACTATGATTGATTTAATTTGCTTGTGATTATGTTGCTGTCCTTTGGTGCCCATCATATGATTGCGCGCGTGGATCACACCCTAGGGTTAGTTGTATGTTGATAGGACTATGTATTGGAGGGCAAGAGTGACAGAAGCTTCAACCTAGCATAGAAATTGATGCATGCGGGATTGAAGGGCGACCAATATATCTTAATGCTATGGTTGTGTTTTACCTTAATGAACATTAGTAGTTGCAGACGCTTGCTAATAGTTCCAATCATAAGTGCATAGAATTCCAAGTCAGGGATGACATGCTAGCAGTGGCCTCTCCCACATAATACTTGCTATCGGTCTAGTAAAGTAGTCAATTGCTTAGGGGCAATTTCACAACTCCTACCACCACTTTTCCACACTCGCTATATTTACTTTATTGTTTCTTTATCTAAACAGCCCCTACTTTTTATTTACGTACTCTTTATTATCTTGCAAACCTATCCAACAACACCTACAAAGTACTTCTAGTTTCATACTTGTTCTAGGTAAAGCGAACGTCAAGCGTGCGTAGAGTTGTATCGGTGGTCGATAGAACTTGAGGGAATATTTGTTCTACCTTTAGCTCCTCGTTGGGTTCGACACTCTTACTTATCGAAAACTGTTGCGATCCCCTATACTTGTGGGTTATCAAGGCCTTTTTCTGGCGCCGTTGCCGGGGAGCAATAGCGTGGGGTGAATATTCTCGTGTGTGCTTGTTTGATTTATCACTAAGTAATTTTTATTTGTTGTTCTTAGTTGTTCTTTATCTTTAGTTATGGATATGGAACACGAAATACCAAAAAAAATAGGTGTACTTTCTGCTCATGGAGATGGGGAACCTCCTAAAACCCTCGATGCTGGTTATGTGAAAAATATTATGTACTACTTTAATAATCCTGAGAAAACCCCTTTCAATTATGTAATGGGAGTAATGTTGGATCGACGTGAATACTTTAGGGATTATCGCTTGACACAAAAAGGTAAACTATTATGGGATCAAATTTATATATTGAAGTGGTATGCTAGACAACTATGCTTGGAATATGATTATACTTGTTGCTCTAGGATGAGTTCTCCACACCTCCCCTTTTCATGCAAATTTAATGATAATGAAACCTTAGCTTCTTATGCTAGAGGTATATATGATTACTACGATGTGGAACAAATAGAAGAATTTGTTGCTTTTATGGGTGCTTATGAATTTGAATCTATGTTTAAAAAGTTTGATGATATTGATGATGCTTGTTATAGATCTGAAAATTTAGCTATCCTCAAATATTGCTATGAGAATTATGCATACAATTATGAAATTAATGCACTTATTAAGAAAGTCTCCGCTGTCCAAGAAGAGACTAATATTTTGCAGGAATCTATGGAAGAAGAAGTTGATGGCACTGTGAGCTCATTGGATGAAAAAGATGAGGAGGAGAGTGAAGAACAAAAGGAGGAAGAGCGGATTAATCACCCATGCCACCTTCTAATTAGAGTAACTCTTCAACTCATACATTGTTTAATTCCCCTTCGTGCTTACCGAAGGATGATTGCTATGATGACTGTTATGATCCCTGTGATTCTTTTGAAATATCCCTTTTTGATGATGCTAGCTATGCTTATGGCCAAGATGCCAATATGAATCATGCTTATGGAGATGAACTTGCTATAGTTCATTATGTTAAACATGAAATTGTTGCTATTTCACCCACACATGATAGTCCTATTATCTTTTTGAATTCTCCCGATTATACTATATCGGAGAAGTTTGCACTTATTAAGGATTATATTGATGGGTTGCCTTTTATCGTTGCACATGATGATTTTGATAAATATAATATGCATGTGCTTGCTGCTTTTACTTGCAATTATTATGAGAGAGGAACTATATCTCCACCTCTCTATGTTTCCAACGTGATAAAATTGCAAGAAACTGTTTATACTATGCATTAGCCTTTACTAGGTGTGCATGAATTGTTCTTTTATGACATGCCGATGCATAGGAAGAGAGTTAGACTTCGTCATTGCTTGATATATGTTGCTTTGTGCTCACTACTAAATTACAAATCATTGTTAATTAAAATTGGCTTTGATATACCTTGGGATCCGGGTGGATTCACTACTTGAGCACTATATGCCTAGCTTAATGGCTTTAAAGAAAGCGCTGCCAAGGAGACAACCGGGAAGTTTTAGAAGAGTCATTTATTTCTGTTGAGTGCTTTCATATAGTTTAAAAACAACAAAAATAAAGAGGGGAACCCAAAACTTTTTCAAAAAGGAAAGCGAAAGTGAGAAAGACAAGCATTGTTGAAGTGGGAGAGCTCCTTGAACTTTGTTCATGCTCACGACAACTTTGTGAATCTTGATTACAGAAACTTTTCAATAAAAATAATTATCCCCTTGTACAATTCCATTGTATTATAAAAATAATGTGCCAAGGTTTGCCTTTAGGATGTTTACATTTGCTTAATGGTTTGTACGGTGCAGGACAGAAACTTTGGCTGTAGTACGCGATTTTACATTTTTAGGTGGAACGTCGAATGGTTCTGATTCTTTTTGAAATGTCTTGCTGTAAAAATTGTTTATTTTTACTAATTTTGGCAGAATTTTTCAAGTATCAGAAGTATGGTGAATGTTCAGATTATTACAGACTGTTCTATTTTAGACAGATTCTGTTTTTGATGCATAGTTTGATTGTTTTGATGAACCTATCAATTTATATCAGTGGATTAAGCCATGAAAAAGTTATACAACAGTAGACACAATGCAAAAACAAAATATGAATTGGTTTGCAACAGTACTAATAGTAGTGATTTGCTTTATTATACTAACAGATCTTACCGAGTTTTCTGTTGAAGTTTTGTGTGGATGAAGTGTTCGATGATTGAGAAGGTTTCGATGTGAGAAGAAGGAAGAGAGGCAAGAGCTCAAGCTTGGGGATGCCCGAGGCACCCCAAGTAAATACTCAAGGAGACTCAAGCATCTAAGCTTGGGGATGCTAGGGAGGCATCCCCTCTTTCTTCAACAAGTATCGGTATGTTTTCGGATTCGTTTCGTTCATGCGATATGTGCAAGTCTTGGAGCGTCTTTTGCATTTAGGTTTTTATTTTTATTTTTATGCACCATGCTGGTATGAGATATTCCTTGGTTGATTTATAGAATTCTCATTGCACTTCACTTATATCTTTTGAGTATGGCTTTATAGAATGCTTCATGTGCTTCGCTTATATCATTTGAAGTTTGGATTGCCTGTTTCTATTTACATAGAAAACTGCCATTTTTAGAATGCTCTTTTGCTTCACTTAGATTTGTTAGAGCACGGGCATATCTTTTGTAGAAAGAATTAAACTCTCTTGCTTCACTTATATCTATTTGGAGAGATGACATGAACTGGTCATTCACATGGTTAGTCATAAAATCCTACATAAAACTTGTAGATCACTGAATATGATATGTTTGATTCCTTGCAATAGTTTTGCGATATAAAGATGGTGATATTGGAGTCATGCTAGCGGGTAGTTGTGGATTGTAGAAATACTTGTGTTTAGGTTTGTGATTCCCGTAGCATGCACGTATGGTGAACCGTTATGTGATGAAGTCGGAGAATGATTTATTATTGATTGTCTTCCTTATGAGTGGCGGTCGGGGACGAGCGATGGTCTTTTCCTACCAATCTATCCCCCTAGGAGCATGCGCGTAGTACTTTGTTTCGATGACTAATAGATTTTTGCAATAAGTATGTGAGTTCTTTATGACTAATGTTGAGTCCATGGATTATACGCACTCTCACCCTTCCATCATTGCTAGCCTCTCTAGTACCGCGCAACTTTCACCGGTACCATAAACCCACCATATACCTTCCTCAAAACAGCCACCATACCTACCTATCATGGCATTTCCATAGCAATTCCGAGATAATATTGCCATGCAACTTCCATCATCATCATATACATGACTTGAGCATTCATTGTCATATTGCTTTGCATGATCGTAAGATAGCTAGCATGATGTTTTCATGGCTTGTCCGTTTTTGATGTCATTGCTACGCTAGATCATTGCACATCCCGTTACACCGCTGGAGGCATTCATATAGAGTCATATCTTTGTTCTAGATATCGAGTTGTAATATTGAGTTGTAAGTAAATAAAAGTGTGATGATCATCATTATTAGAGCATTGCCCCAGTGAGGAAAGGATGATGGAGACTATGATTCCCCCACAAGTCGGGATGAGACTCCCGACGAAAAAATAATAATAATAAAAAAGAGAAAGGCAAAAAAAGAGAAGTCCCAAAAAAAGAGAAAAAAAGAAAACAAAAAAAATGAGAGAAAAAGAGAGAAGGGGCAATGTTACTATCCTTTTACCACACTTGTGCTTCAAAGTAGCACCATGTTCTTCATATAGAGAGTATCTTGAGTTATCACTTTCATATACTAGTGGGAATTTTCATTATAGAACTTGGCTTGTATATTCCGATGATGGGCTTCCTCAAATGCCCGATGTCTTCATGAGCAAGCAAGTTGGATGCACACCCACTTAGTTTCAGTTGGAGCTTTCATACACTTATAGCTCTAGTGCATCCGTTGCATGGCAATCCCTACTCACTCACATTGATATCTGTTGATGGGCATCTCCATAGCCCGTTGATACGCCTAGTTGATGTGAGACTATCTTCTCCTTTTTATCTTCTCCACCATCATATTCTATTCCACCTATATTTCTATGTCCATGGCTCACGCTCACGTATTGCGTGAAAGTTGAAAAGGTTTGAGAACGTCAAAAGTATGAAACAATTTCTTGGCTTGTCATCGGGGTTGTGCATGATGTGAATATTTTGTGTGGTGAAGATGGAGCATAGCCAGACTATACGATTCTGTAGGGATAACTTTCTTTGTCCATGTTATTTTGAAATACATGATTTCTTTATTAGTATGCTTGAAGTATTATTGTCTTAATGTCAAAGGATAGACTATTGCTTTGAATCACTCGTGTCTTAATATTCATGCCATGATTAGACATATGATCAAGATTATGCTAGGTAGCATTCCACATCAAAAATTATCTTTTTTTAACAGTTACCTACTCTAGGACGAGCAGGAATTAAGCTTGGGGATGCTGATACGTCTCCGTCGTATCTATAATTTTTGATTATTCCATGCCAATATTATTCAACTTTCATATACTTTTTGGCAACTTTTTATATTATTTTTGGGACTAACATATTGATCCAGTGCCCAGTGCCAGTTCATGTCTGTTGCATGTTTTTGGTTTCGCAGAATATCCATATCAAACGGAGTCCAAACGGGATAAAAACGGACGGAGCTTATTTTTGGAAAATATGGAAAATTCGGAAGGAAAATCAACATGAACCAGTGCCCGAGGTGGTCACGAGGCAGGGGGCGCCCCCCTAGGGCACGCCCCTACCCTCGTGAGCCCACCGTAAGGCGGTTGACACTCTTCTTTTGCCGCAAGAAAGCTAATATTCGGAAAAAAATCACGGCGAAGGTTTCAGGCCAATCGGAGTTACGGATATCCATATATATACGAAACGGTGAAACAGAGCCAGAACAAAACGCAGAACCAGAGAGAAACAGAGAGATAGATCCAATCTTGGAGGGGCTCTCGCCACTCCCATGCCATGGAGGCCAAGGACCAGAGAGGAAACCCTTCTCCCATCTAGGGAGGAGGTCAAGGAAGAAGAGGAAGAAGGGGGCCCCTCTCCCCCTCTCCTCCGGTGACGCCGGAACGCCACCGTGGCCATCATCATCATCACCGCGATCTTCACCAACACCTCCGCCATCTTCACCAACATGTCCATCACCTCCCCCCTCTTTCTACAGCGGTCCACTCTCCCGCAACCCGCTGTACCCTCTACTTGAACATGGTGCTTTATGCTTCATATTATTATCCAATGATGTGTTGCCAACCTATGATGTCTGAGTAGATTTTCGTTGTCCTATCGGTGGTTGATCAATTACTATGATTGATTTAATTTGCTTGTGGTTATGTTGCTGTCCTTTGGTGCCCATCATATGATTGCACGCGTGGATCACACCCTAGGGTTAGTTGTATGTTGATAGGACTATGTATTGGAGGGCAAGAGTGACAGAAGCTTCAACCTAGCATATAAATTGATGCATACGGGATTGAAGGGGGACCAATATATCTTAATGCTATGGTTGGGTTTTACCTTAATGAACATTAGTAGTTGCGGACGCTTGCTAATAGTTCCAACCATAAGTGCATAGAATACCAAGTCAGGGATGACAGGCTAGCTGTGGCCTCTCCCACATAATACTTGCCATCGGTCTAGTAAAGTAGTCAATTGCTTAGGGGCAATTCCGCAACTCCTACCACCACTTTTCCACACTCGCTATATTTACTTTATTGTTTCTTTATCTAAACAGCTCCTACTTTTTATTTACGTACTCTTTATTATCTTGCAAACCTATCCAACAACACCTACAAAGTACTTCTAGTTTCATACTTGTTCTAGGTAAAGCGAACGTCAAGCGTGCGTAGAGTTGTATCGGTGGTTGATAGAACTTGAGGGAATATTTGTTCTACCTTTAGCTCCTCGTTGGGTTCGACACTCTTACTTATCGAAAACTGTTGCGATCCCCTATACTTGTGGGTTATCATTGGCTCTAACTGAACCCGAGCGAGGCGTTGGGCTCTAACTTAACCCGAGCGATTGCACTGGAGGCTACACGTTACTAAACCCGAGCAATCGATCCATGGCTGTTAACTGAACCCGATCGAGCGATTCCTTCGCTACTGCTGCTAACTGCAGCTGATCGATGCTACCTCTGGGATGAACAGTGAGCGTTGCGGGGGGTTTGGATGAACAATGAGCGGTGGCGTTGCCTCTGGATGAACAGGACCCCGTGGTGTGGTGGAGGGCTGGATGAACTGTAAACGGTGGAGGGGTTCCCGTGGAGGGGTGGTTGAATAGGACCCCGTGGTGTGGAGGGCTGGATGAACAGTAGACAGTGGAGGGGTGGTTGAACAGTAGCCAGTGGAGTAGCGCATGGTGGAGGCTGGATGAACAGGAGCCCGTGGAGGCTGGAGGAGGTCGACTGTGGAGATGAACAGTATCCCGTAGAGTCCCGTTTTGCGGTATGCCACACCCCTCCCGATGAACAGGACCCCCGTTTCGACCGTAGGATGTCTGTTTCGGCCGTTTTGCGGTACGCCACACCCCTCCCGATCAACAGGACCCCCATTTCGATCGTAGGAGGTCCATTTCCTCCGTTTTGCGGTACGCCACACCCCTCCCAATCAACAGGACCCCTGTTTCGACCGTAGGAGGTCCATTTCCTCCGTTCTGCGGTACGCCAGGCCTCGTTTCCATCGCCTGTTCCGTCCAAGCCCTCCCGATGAACACGACCACGCATTTCGTTCCGACCCAGCCGGTTGGCTCCCACGCGTTCCGTTGCCTCCCGATGAACACGACGCATTCTGTTGCCTCCCCATGAACACGACGACGATGATGTTTCTCCGTTCCAACCTAGCCATGTACACGAGCCCTGGCCGTATGTATGTGTGAGTAGGCGTTCGAGACCCTGCCCGTATGTAGGTACGTGGTCGTATTTTCTTTCTTGCACCCTGGCCGCTGTATGTACGTGTACGTGCTACGTACGTGCCTCTACTACGACACGTGCGCGCCTCTACATCGACCAGTATATATGTACGTACATGTTCCCGACTAGAATGACAACGCTACGTATGCTTCGACCAGGTGGGTCCCGACTGTTAGGAACTTCCTTGCGTGCGAAGGTGTAGCTGGTGGTTCCCAGCAGTCAGGGGGGAAACGTTTTTTTGTGAAATATGGTGGCCCATCCGGTGGGTCCCCGCTGTCAGGTGGAGGAATAATTATTTTGCACATAATAAGGAGGCACTTCCTTGCTGCGGCCGTGGACCCAGCTCTCAGCCTCTCCACGTACAGTCCACGTCCGATGGAAGCCGTTCCTTGACCATGTTGACCACGCCGCGCCGAGAGCACCAAGGCGGTGGACGACATCGAGGCATAGGAAGGGGATGATGCGGAGCCGGGGAAGACGCGGCAGTGAATGCCCACACGTAGAGGAGTACGAGGGTTCACTAGTTCGCTGCAGTGTGAGGCTGCCGTCGCCGCAGGATAACAGGGGGTGTGGGTGAGTAGAGGGATGGCCTGGCCAACGGTGGGAGTAGTAGGGGGCGGTGAGGCCTCCGCCGCATCGCAGCTGGCTATGGGAGGCAGGAGCATGATGCATGACCGGCGCTGGTTTGGGCGGCTGGAGCAAGAAGACCAGAGGTTGAAGAAGCACTACGGCCGTTGGATGGACATCGTACGGTCACTGGAGCTAGAATCGTGCATATATTGACTAAGTTGACAAAGCCCTCCGTCCCTGTCAACTTAGTAGGCCCACAAGTCAGCCTGCCACTATACTGGGTCCCAGCTAACAGGGGGAGTATTCATTTTTTTGTGCGTAATAAGGAGGCACTTCCTTGCGTGCAAAGATATAGCTGGTGGGTCCGAGCTGTCAGTGGCGGTAACATTTTTTCAGGAAATACAGAGGCCCTTTTAGTGGGTCCTTGATGTCAGGTGGAGGAATCATTATTTTGCATGTAATAAGGAGGCATTTCATTGTGTGCGGTCGTGGACCCAGCTATCGGCCTCTCCACGTACAGTCCACTTCAGATGCATGTCGGTCGTTGACCACGTTGACCAGGCCGCGCCGAGAGCACCAGGGCGGTGGATGATGGTGAGGCCTAGGAAGGGAACGACACGGAGGCAGGGAAGACTCGGCAGTTGTTTCCCACGCGGAGGGGAGTACGACTGTATGAGGGTTTACTGGTTTGTCTGCCGTCGCCGGAGAATAACAGCAGGTGTGGGTGAGTAGAGGGATGGCTAGGCTAGCGATGGGAGTACGGTGGGGCGGTGAGGCCTGCGCGGTAGCACAGCCAGTCACGGGGAGGAGGGAGCGGGCAGTCCTCCCACCGGTGCATGTTTGAGCGGCTGGAGCAGGAAGAGCAGAGATTGAAGAAGCACGACGGCCGTTCGATGGACATCCAACAGTCACTGCTTGTGCGTCAACCTTTTTTTAGGAAAGCCTCAAATCTGTGGAAAACAGCATACAACCCATTTGCTAATTCTTAAGGTTTTTTTGAGCCCATATTCTTTTTGTTAGCATTACAACCCATATTGTGGCCACGGTTAAAAAATGATATGAAATTTTGCATATTTCGGTGCGGTCCGAACTGTTTTTAATCCCGAAATTTCGACTCACATTCAAACTGATTTTAAAAATAAATGTATATCAATATAAAATCCAACAAATTCTCCACGCATAAAAATTAATGTAATTTAAAATCTCGAAATGAAAAAAAAAGATATTTAAAACTATTTGCCGATTTGATGTGTTTTAAAAATGTACATCACATTTCTCATTACTGATGGGCCATTTTCTCGGCCAGCCGAATGAAATCTCTCCTCGTCTTGAAAGATTTGTGGCCCAACAGGCCTGGCAAAGCGACTTACTTGGCAAATCACAAAAAAATGGGTTGTGGCCATGGACCCAGCTGTCAGCCTCTCCACGTACAGTACTCTTCCGATGGAAGTCGTTCCTTGACCACGTTGACCACGCCGCGCGGAGAGCACCACGGTGGTGGACGACGGCGAGGCCTAGGAAAGGGACGACGCGGAGCCGGGGAAGACGCGGCAATGGAATCCCGCGTGGAGAGGAGTACGAGGGTTCACTGGTTCCGCTGCGGTGTGAGGCTGCCGTCGCCGCAGGGCCTGGCCAGCGGTGGGAATAGTAAGGGGCGGTGAGGCCTCCGCGACAGCACAGCCGGCCACGGGAGGCAGGAGCATGCGGCACGACCGGCGCTGCTTTGGGCAGCTGGAGCAAGAAGACCAGAGATTGAAGAAGCACTACGGCCGTTGGATGGACATCATACGGTCATTGGAGCTAGAATCGTTCATATTGACTAAGTTGACAAAGCCCTTCGTCCCCGTCAACTTAGTAGGCCCACAAGTCAGCCTCCCACAATGGTGGGTCCCAGCTAGCAGGGGGTATTCATTTTTTGTGCGTAATAAGGAGGCACTTCCTTGCGTGCGAAGATATAGCTAGTGGGTCCGACATGTTAGCGGGGGGAACATTTTTTCGCGAAATACAGAGGCCCTTCTGGTGGGTCCCAGCTGCCAGGTGGAGGAATCATTATTTTGCGCGTACAGTCCACGGCCGACGAATGTCGTTCGTTGACCACGTTGACCAGGACACACCGAGAGCACCATGGCGGTGGACGACGGCGAGGCCTAGGAAAGGAACGACATGGAGCCAGGGAAGACTCGGCAATGGTTGCCCACGCGGTGGGGAGTACGAGGGTTTACTGGTCCGGCTGCCGTCGCCGGAAAATAACAGGAGGTGTGGGTGAGTAGAGGAATGGCCTGACTAGCAATGAAGTAGGGTGGGGCGGTGCGGCCTATGCGGCAGCACAGGCGGCCACGGGAGGCGGGAGCAGGCAGTCCCACCGGAGCTGGTTTGGGCGGCTAGAGCAAGAAGATCAGATATTGAAGAAGCAGCATGGCCGTTGGATTAACATCCAACGGTCACTGCTGCTAGAATTGTTTGTGGAGTAAGTTGACAAAGCCAAAGTACACGTCAACCTAGTAGACCCATAAGTCAGCCTCCAAATCTGTCCCAAATAGCATACAGCCCGAAATTTCTAGCCAGATTCAAATTAATTTTAAATCTAAATATACCTTAATTTAAATTCAATGAAATTTTACCCGCACAAAAACAATGAAATTTAAAATATCAAAATCCGAAAGAAAACAGTATTTTGGAACTAATTGCCTGTTTGCTGTATTTTTTCATTTTACAGCCCATTTATTATTACTTATAGCCCATTTCTTATTACTTATAGCCCATTTTCTGGGCAAAATGCATCCCTCCTCGTCTTGAAAGATTTCCGACCCAGGAGGGCATAGAAAAGCAAGTAGGCCTACGTTGGTTATTCTGCAAAAAACAAAATAGCTGGCTAGCCATTTTCAGAAAGGAAAAAAACAAACTGGGCTGGTCATGTGCTAAACATATGAAATAAAAGCCTGGGCTAGACGGGCCACGGGTCCCGCACAACCCAGTTGATACCCTTCTCCGTCCCGAAAAAACAAAATTACTGCGCGCGCTGCTGGGTCCCTACTGTCATCCTCACCATGTACAGTCATCTCCTTATTCCTCTCGGTTGTTGACCATGTTGACAACACCGGAGGGCGGCGCCGCGGCGAGCGAACCAAGGCGGAGGACGATGGTGAGGCCTCGGACGGGAACGAACAGGAGCCGGGGAAGATCACAGCCAGCCGTGGGAGGCGGGAGCAGGCGGTCCCGCCGGCGCTGGTTTGGCTTTGGCGGCTCGAGGAAGAAGAGACTGAAGAAACGCGACAGACGTTGAATGTCAATCCAACGGTCAAGGTTGGCACAATCGTTTGTTGACTAAGCGGACACCAAGTAGCATACTTTTTTATATATAGAAAGAAAATCAAAGACTTGGGAAGGCGTACAGAACAAGCTAGTGTACCAGTAAAGAGACGTTGCCGAGTTTTAGAAAAAAGAAAGACGTGCTCCTGTAGCTGGTTCGAATCCAAACCTAGACTATGACTATCTATGCTACTCTGCAAGTAATGAAACTGACATATCCAACGTTCGCTTCTCCTCTTCTCTACTTACTCTGCCTAGCATCAGAAGCTCTGGCCGCAGCAACCATGTCCGCTGGCTGCTCGTCCACCTGCCCTTCAGCAAGCAACAACCAGATATGCGCCAAGTCGCCACCCGTACCATCGCCTGTGGGTCTCATCACACCCCGCCGGCACGCGCACCGCAGCCGATTGCTCATCGCAACCCGCTGCCGTTGGTGTGGTGCCACTGCTGCAAATCACGCAGAGTCATCCGTCGCGTCTCAACCACAATCCGCAACCCTGGCCGAGTCTTCTACAAATGCCCGAATCATGGGGTAATAATATGTTTAAGTGTTGTTCTGCTGCTTTCAGTTGCTGATTTTTTTAATAGTTTGGTTGATGATCTTCCAATTTGATTCATGCAGAAAAGGGAAGATTCATGTGATTTGTATTTCTGGGAAGTTGCTGATGTGGGGGAATGCAACTACGCTGATTATTTGGTTAGCCGAGGAATCCCAATACCAGCAGGTTGGGGTGTTGGACAAGTAACTGAAGGAACGGCAGAAGAGGAAGATGCAGAGCAGAAGGTTAAAGATGCAGTTCCTCTGATCATGGCCAAGCAACAGCTGCTGAACGGCCTTGACAGCAATGAGGAGATGAAAGAGCTTGTGAAGATAATGGGCAAAATCGATGTGCTCTGTAGGATGATTGTCTCTTTATTTGCAGTGTATGTAGCACTCGTGATGTATTCAGTGGCTACGACATGAGCACTTTGCTGAAACTAGTAATGAATGAAACCTGTGTAGCAGGCTGGGCGTAGTGTTGTGAACATCTAATGATTTCTATTAACGGAAATCAGGGGGTATCCCCTTTTGCTCATATAAATAAATAAATAGCAGAGGCCCTGTCGGGTCAGCTTTGTTCTCATTCGAAGACGTCGAGCAAATTGCAGTCCAACAGCAAACTATGTCATCAAATTCAAGTTTCACAGCCAAATATGAGTACAACTAAACAACAATGTCATCATGTTTTAGTTGTCATACAATCACCAAACACAAATCAGCATACATAACAAGTGATGTTCTCACAGCAAAATACTAAACAACATGTTCATCAGGTTTCAGTTGTCATAGCAAACACAATTTCACATAGTAGATAAAAAACGTCTTCTGACAGGCAAATACGACAAAAGCAATGTAATCATCATCCGCAGCAGCAGCGTCAACATCTTCGCCATGTGTATCAGTCTGAATCGTAATTCCCCACGGTGTCATCTTCTTCTTCGTCCTCAACGTCCTCGAACGTTGGCTTCTTCTTGATCAACTCTTGTATGTCCACAGCACGACAGGCAATCTTTTCGCCGGCGTCATTGACGTGATGGTTCTCAAAGATATTAGGAACATCTGTGTTATCTTGTACATCAGGAGCAGTGTAAGCATCATCTTGTTGTGCAACTTCATTAAACGAATTCCTCTGCTCAAACCTTTGCAATACTCTCCAGTCATCGCTACGTGCAAATGTGTCTTCCAAGAAAAATATCTGTGTTGCTTGATTTGCCAAAATAAAAGGCTCGTTGGTCTGGTACGCCGCCTTGACATTGATGGATTTGAAATAATCATCAGCTCTGGGTTTTGCGATCCTGGAAAACAGGTTATACCAACGACAGCACAACAGAACCACACACCGATGATCCTCGAAACTGGAGATATACTGCAACTGAACAATGTCTGTTATGTTAGCATACATTTCAGTTGTCTCTTTGTCATACGTATCCGTGCTCATGATGGCACTGTTTTGTGTCTTCCTGCCTTCGTCTCGTGCAAGGGTGTTGTAGCGCACATCTCCAACAACGCAAGATTCATAATGTCTTACCCGAGTATCAGGACCCATTGCTAGTGAGTAAAGGGCATCATCAACTGCCTGCCCATCCTCCCGCATCTTCTTAACCTATGGTTAGAAAATAGACAAGCTGATCATCTTATGTACTCAATATATTAAAAAAACTGACAGTGCACTTCAAAAGCTTACATGGTTCTTGAACCATTTCGCAAATCCTGCCATAACCAGTTTGTCAATGTTTCTTGGATTTTGCGGCAGTAACTCCTCTTTGTAGATGCTGCACAACATAGTGATCGCGTCAAACATCTAAATATATAAGAATGTGCTGCAAGTTTAGTAGATTACGATGTATAAGCTGCAGTACTGCACTTACTTGATATAAGGTAGTATCTCAGGACAGTTATTCAACACATACCAAACCATTTTGTCCAAATCTTTAGGTTTGTCCTCTTGTCGACTCTTCCCTGTAACTCGAACAGAATAATCGAAAACATTGAGCCCGGGATTGTCTTCACCCACCTCTTTGCTAAGCTGATCAGCTGTTTCAATGTATTTTGAGCAGAATGTCAACGCTTCTGTAGCAATGTAGGCCTCTGCAATGGAACCCTCGGGTCTAGCTCTGTTCCTAACATAGCCCTTGAAAGTGCCTAGCCGCCTTTCAATAGGGTACATCCAGCCATACTGTACTGGACCTCTAAGTAGTGCCTCATCAGGTAGATGAACAGCCAAATGCACCATCACATCAAAGAAGGCTGGAGGATATATCTTCTCAAGGTCGCATAGGATAGTTGGTATCTTGTCTCTAAGACGCTCCAAAGCATCTATCCTGATATTCCTACTGCAGAGTTCCCTGAAGAATTGTCCCAACTCTGCAACTGCTCTGTATAAGTCAGGGCGGCCCAATCCTCTAAGGATAACAGGTAAAACCCTTTGAAGTAGGACGTGGCAGTCATGAGTTTTCAACCCTTGTACCTTGTTTCCATCTGCACTGACTCTCCTTTCAGGGTTGGAAGCAAATCCATGTGGGAATCTCACACGTGACAGGACCTCGCAGAATTCTTTTCTTTTTACCTTGTCCAAGACGTACACAGCTGGTGCCATATCCCGTGGTTTACCTTCATCTTGCACCTGCAAATCCTTTCTGATACCCAGGTGTGTCAAATCAATCCTAGATTTTAAGGTATCTTTCGTCTTGCCTTCAATATTAAGAAGTGTGCCGATAATGCTGTCACATATATTTTTCTCGATGTGCATCACATCAAGATTATGCCGCAGATCCAAATCTTTCCAATACTCCAAGTCCCACAAAGTGGACCTGCGGGTAAACAATAATCTCTCTTCTACCCTGCCACACTTCCTTTTCCCGCTACCATTACCAGGATGGTTTCCTGGTGTAATATGCCTGACCTTCTCTAATTCCACTTGCAACTCATCGGCGGTGAGCCTCTTTGGCGCATCACGGTTTTCATGCTTTGCATTGAACACATGTCTTCGGTATTTTCTAGGATGCGGCTTGTCCTTGGCAAGGAAACGGCGGTGTCCAATGTAACAGATCTTGCTAAGTATTGCGTATGACAGCGGATTCCTGTCACAGCGAACACATGCATTGTAACCATGTGTCGTTCGCCCTGACATAGTGCCCAAAGCCGGATAATCATGGATGCACCAAATTATAACAGCACGCAGAAAGAAATCAGCTGGTGGGCTGCTATATAGGTCTCGAGTGAGAACACCCTTCCATAGCTGTTGAAGTTCCTCCACAAGAGGCTCCATGAACAAATCAAAATCCTTTCCAGGACTTTTTGGACCTGGGATGAGCAAGGCCATCATGTAGTTTGATTCTTTGGTGCAGACATTTGGAGGCATGTTGTAAGGGATAACAAGCACTGGCCACATGCTATATGTGGCGCTCTGGTGGCCAAATGGGTTAAATCCATCTGAAGCTAAGCCAAGTCTAATGTTTCTCGGGTCAGCAGCAAACTCTTTGTGTTTATCATTGAAGCTTTTCCACTCACTACCATGAGATGGATGGCTCATTACATTCTGATCTCTGTACTCCTGGTTCCTAGAATGCCACAGTACATCCTCTCTTGTTTCAGCATCATGAAACAACCTCTGCAATCTTGGTGTAATTGGAAAATGTCTCAGAACATTATGAGGAATCCTCTTCACAGCATCGCCATCTTTCCATCTTGATGATTTGCATTTCGGGCATTCACTTAAGTTGGCATAATCCTTCCGGAACAGAACACAATTATTCTTACAAACATGGATCATATCATATCCAATTCCAACTGCACGAAGGAAATTCTTCATTTTACTGTAGGTGTGTGGCAGCTCAGACGCATCTGGGAAAGATTTGCGGAAAGCAGCCAACATCGCATCGAATGATTTGTTGGTCATCCGCTCAGATGTCTTCACCTGAAGAAAGGTGACCATAGCTGAGAATACTGACAGCTTATTTCCTGGGGTGACAGCAACGTTGCATTGTTCCAACATGCGGGCCCACCGTTTTTCTTCTGCAGGTGAAAGTTCACGGAATGCACGAGCATTTCGTAGCATTGTTTCAATGTTGGTCAAACTCACTGGCTCCGCCACCACCACCTCCTCCTCCTCTTCCACCTGAGCATCAGGCAGATCAAGATGGTGATCTGCTGCTTCCACGTAGTCAATAACATTGACGTTCACAGCTTCACCATGATGAACCCACCTAGTATATGTGACCGACATCCCATACAAGTGTAGATGATTTTGCACAGTTGACTGGGGTCTTGTAACTGAATTCATACAACTGCTACACGGGCAGAGCACATCTGATTTCGGACCACCGTACTCAGCTCTGATAAAGTTCATGAAGTTTTCAACCCCCTCGACATATGCAGCGGAGAATCTTCGAGCAGAAGTTATCCAAGTCCTGTCCATCTGTTAGACATACAAATTAGTTCTTCTACTAGATATTACAGGAAAAACATATATGCTTTTTTATGAAGTCCAGAAAAAAATACCTAGGTCGATGTCTAAAGCTATGGCAAGATATTTGGACGAGCAGATCTAAGTAACAAAATATATGTAAAGCTAATTCAGCAAATAGATTTGAGTGCCAAATTATGGCAGGCTGTTTCAGCAGTCAATGAGGCCGAGCACACAGCCATCGAACTATCGAAGGCCATCGCAGCAACAAAGATCGAGTATAAAACGGTGTAGAGCTATTTCACCTAACAGATTGGCTACTAGACCATGGCAATCTACGTCACAATAAATATATGGCAGGATATTTTAGCAACTAATCGGCCTTGGCTTGCCATCTCAGCTAAGCAGATTGAGTGCAGAACAGGGCTAGGAAGCTTCTTAAGCAGAGCATATTGACAATAAACTACTTCGGCAAATAGTGAGATTAACAGTGTCTATCAGCTAACATTCAGCGCTACACCGACATGAACGGGGCCTCAGTCTAGAATGCGCGTACCATGGGAGAAGCTAACCGCCGTGCGTCTCCACACGAACATCGCCAGCGGTGGCGGCGCTGACCGCCGTGCACCTCCACAAGAATGTAGCCAGAGGTGGCGGCGCGGCTAGAGGACAGCAGTCTACGAGAGCGTATTGTGGGAGCGAGAGGATCGCCGAACCGCGGCGCCGACGTACCGGTGCGGCGGGGAGGGCGGCTTTGGCAGAGTGAATGGAGTGGATGGGGAC